>NC_086453.1:3169249-3204541 GCF_028390025.1 Pseudophryne corroboree
TAGTAGCAGCAGTAGAAGCAGTAGTAGTAGTAGTAGTAGTAGTAGCAGTAGAAGCAGTAGTAGTAGTAGCAGTAGAAGCAGTAGTAGTAGTAGTAGCAGCTATAGTAGTAGTAGTAGTAGTAGTAGCAGTAGTAGTAGTAGCAGCAGCTGTAGTAGTAGTAGTAGCAGTAGTAGCAGCAGCAGCTATAGTAGTAGTAGTAGTAGCAGCAGCAGCTATAGTAGTAGTAGTAGTAGCTGTAGGAGACGTAGCCGTAGTAGAGCAGCCGTACTACTACTACTATATTTTATGTATACTCTGCGTGGACTCCTCTGGGACTCTGCGTGGACACCATTGGGACACTGCGTGGACTCCTCTGTGAAATTGCGTGGGCACCATTGGGACACTGTGTGGACTCCTAGATTTAAACTGTGTGGACATCATTGGGATACTGCATGGACTCAACAGCGACACTGCAATGGACTCCACAGGGAAACTGTGTGGACTCCTCTGGGACTCTGTGTGGACTCCTGGGACTCTGTGTGGGCTCCTCTGGCACTCTGCGTGGGCTCCTCTGGGACTCTGCACTGACTCTGCGCTGGTTCCTCTGGGGCTTTGCGTGGACTCCTCTGGGACTCTGCGTGGACTCCTCTGGGAATCTGGGTGGGCTCCTCTGGGACTCTGCGTGGGTCCTCTGGGACTCTGCGTGGGCTCCTCTGGCACTCTGCGTGGGCTCCTCTGGCACTCTGCGTGGGCTCCTCTGGGACTCTGCACTGACTTTGCGCTGGCTCCTCTGCGGCTCTGCACATACTACTGGGGCTCTGCACTCGCTCCTCTGGGACTCTGCGTGGGCTCCTCTGGGACTCTGCGTGGGCTCCTCTGGGACTCTGCGTGGGCTCCTCTGGGACTCTGGGTGGGCTCCTCTGGGACTCTGGGTGGGCTCCTCTGGGACTCCCTTGTGATCTTGCATTGCATCCTCTGGGACTCTGCATTGACTCTGCGCTGGCTCCTCTGGGGCTCTGCACATACTACTGGGGCTCTGCACTCGCTCCTCTGGGCTCTGCGCTGGCTCCTCTGGGAACAGACATTATTTTTAAAAGGAAATGATTTAGCAATCAGAAGATAATGGATTTGCTCCAGTGCACCTAGATGTCTGACCTGATATGCTGGTTGGTGGATCGCTACGTTTCCTCCTGGAGAGGATACTGACAGCGCAGTGTAAATATATGACTTCGTATTGCAGAGTGAGATTATTAAAACTACTGAAGTAAAAGGGTGAAGATGCCGCATCTTTAATGCGCACTCTGTGATATGGTCTGTGCAGCAACACCGAGGAGTGATTGCATTTCTGTGTGTTGCCTATAGTAACCTGTGTCTCTATATGTACAGTACATGTGCCACCTATAGTAACTCTCCTGTATATAGACATGTGCCCCCTATAGTAACTCTCCTGTATATAGACATGTGCCACCTATAGTAACTCTCCTGTATATAGACATGTGCCTCCTATAGTAACTCTCCTGTATATAGACATGTGCCACCTATAGTAACTCATGTATATAGACATGTGCCACCTATAGTAACTCTCATGTATATAGACATGTGCCACCTATAGTAACTCTCATGTATATAGACATGTGCCACCTATAGTAACTCTCCTGTATATAGACATGTGCCACCTATAGTAACTCTCCTGTATATAGACATGTGCCACCTATAGTAACTCTCCTGTATATAGACATGTGCCACCTATAGTAACTCTCCTGTATATAGACATGCGCCACCTATAGTAACTCTCCTGTATATAGACATGTGCCACATATAGTAACTCTCATGTATATAGACATGTGCCACCTATAGTAACTCTCCTGTATATAGACATGTGCCACCTATAGTAACTCTCCTGTATATAGACATGCGCCACCTATAGTAACTCTCCTGTATATAGACATGTGCCACATATAGTAACTCTCATGTATATAGACATGTGCCACCTATAGTAACTCTCCTGTATATAGACATGTGCCACCTATAGTAACTCTCCTGTATATAGACATGTGCCACCTATAGTAACTCTCATGTATATAGACATGCGCCACCTATAGTAACTCTCCTGTATATAGACATGCGCCACCTATAGTAACTCTCCTGTATATAGACATGTGCCACCTATAGTAACTCTCCTGTATATAGACATGTGCCACCTATAGTAACTCTCCTGTATATAGACATGCGCCACCTATAGTGACTCTCATGTATATAGACATGCGCCACCTATAGTGACTCTCCTGTATATAGACATGCGCCACCTATAGTGACTCTCATGTATATAGACATGCGCCGCCTATAGTGACTCTCCTGTATATAGACATGCGCCGCCTATAGTGACTCTCCTGTATATAGACATGCGCCGCCTATAGTGACTCTCCTGTATATAGACATGCGCCGCCTATAGTGACTCTCATGTATATAGACATGCGCCGCCTATAGTGACTCTCCTGTATGTAGACATGTGCCGCCTATAGTGACTCTCCTGTATGTAGACATGTGCCGCCTATAGTGACTCTCCTGTATGTAGACATGTGCCGCCTATAGTGACTCTCCTGTATGTAGACATGTGCCGCCTATAGTGACTCTCCTGTATGTAGACATGTGCCGCCTATAGTGACTCTCCTGTATGTAGACATGTGCCGCCTATAGTGACTCTCCTGTATGTAGACATGTGCCGCCTATAGTGACTCTCCTGTATATAGACATGTGCCGCCTATAGTGACTCTCCTGTATATAGACATGTGCCGCCTATAGTGACTCTCCTGTATATAGACATGTGCCGCCTATAGTGACTCTCCAGTATATAGACATGTGCCGCCTATAGTGACTCTCCTGTATATAGACATGTGCCGCCTATAGTGACTCTCCTGTATATAGACATGTGCCGCCTATAGTGACTCTCCTGTATATAGACATGTGCCGCCTATAGTGACTCTCCTGTATATAGACATGTGCCGCCTATAGTGACTCTCCTGTATATAGACATGTGCCGCCTATAGTGACTCTCCTGTATATAGACATGTGCCGCCTATAGTGACTCTCCTGTATATAGACATGTGCCGCCTATAGTGACTCTCCTGTATATAGACATGTGCCGCCTATAGTGACTCTCCTGTATATAGCCATGTGCCGCCTATAGTGACTCTCCTGTATATAGACATGTGCCGCCTATAGTGACTCTCCTGTATATAGACATGTGCCGCCTATAGTGACTCTCCTGTATATAGACATGTGCCGCCTATAGTGACTCTCATGTTTTCCCACATACCCATTAAAATGTTCGCATAGCTAGGTGCAAATACTGTACCCATGGCTGTGCCACAAATTTGTAAATAAAATGTATCAAAAAATGTAAAATAATTGTGTGTCAATATAAAATTTTAATGGGTATGTGGGAAAACATTTTTATTTTTAACAATATCCGGTTTAAAGAGAACATCCATTTTTACAAACGTTATATTGATGATATTATTTTGATCTGGGATGGAGACATGGATGATTTTAATGAATTCATGGATTTTATTCAGATGAATGATTTTAATCTAAAATTCACCTGTACTGCAAGCAAAACACAGTTAGAATTTCTGGATTTGATATTATCTCAGGTGGGCGATAAAGTCATAACAAGGAATTTTATTAAGACCGTCGACACAAATAGCTACTTACACTATGGGAGTGGTCATACTACAAAATAGAAAAATAATATCCCATTCTCACAAATGTATTGAATTAAAAGGAATTGCAGCGGCCCTGAAACCTTCTTGGACCAATCGAAGATTTACGCAGAAAGATTCCATGAAAGAGGCTATCCTGATCATATTATTAAAGATGCAGTTGAACAGGGTGGAAGGTTGGAGATGGAAAAATTACTACTGTACAGCCGAAGAAAAAGGAATGTGAAAGGAAGATGATGGCTCTATTTATCACACAATACAACTGTGAGGAACTGAAGATAAAGAAAGCCTTCTCTAAACATTGGCACATACTCCAAATGGATCCCATCCTAAAGGAACTGCTCCCAGAACGTCCTGAAATCATTTTTTGGAAATCTCAGAACCTGAAGGAAATCCTGGCCCCAACGTATGGTCAAGTGTAACCTGAGCGAGTGTCCTCGAGTTCTCTGTGTTCATCTAACCAAAAACAGTTCCTGCGCAAGATCTGTGTATTGTCCCCTTATATATTTGTAGATGTTGATCATGTCCCCTCTTAGTCTTCTCTTTTCCAGTGTAAACATGCCTAGTCTTTCAAGCCTTTCCTCGTATTCCAGCGTCTCCATGCCCTTAATTAGTTTGGTCGCCCGCCTCTGAACCTTTTCTAGCTCCAGGATATCCTTTTTGTAATATGGTGCCCAGAATTGTATACAGTATTCAAGGTGTGGCCTCACTATCTATCTATCTATCTATCTATCTATCTATATATATAATATATATATATAATTTTTTATTTTTACATTTTATTTTTACATGTACACACTGTTCACTTCCGGTTCCGCCGGTGATGCGGACCAGAAGTGATTTGCATAATGTATTGCCAATTGGTAGGGGTATAAATAAGACATTAGTGCAACCTAATTCATTCTCCTGAGGAAGCCCTAACGGGGTGAAACGCGCTGAGACTGACCTACATGCCATAGAGCATTGATAACTGATATCATTGAGCTAAGCCAATTATTTTTTATTTTTTATTTTATTTTATGTGTCTATTGTATCAATAAATGTAGTTCTATATTGGAACTGTGAGGAATATTGGTATTTCGGCAGAGATTTCAAATACCCCGGTCCTCTGGTGAAAACCCCGACACCGGATTGTTTGTGATACGCAGATTTTGATTTGTCATCTGGTACGCACGCCATTTATGTATGAATGACACCTTGCAGACCTGAATTATTACACTATATGGCGATTCTTTGTGTTTCCCTGACTTTTAGAGTACATCTGGATTAAAGAGCAGGGATTTGATGTGCTTTCAGACAAGCCATAAGTTGGTACGCAATTACATTACTAGCGTGTGACTGACCACCTTGGCGAAAATACTACACCATAGGCGCTTGTTCTTCTTTTTGTTTACAGAATTCGTATATCCAGTGGCACCCTGAAGAACTGAGCAGCCACCATAAGTTATTAGTGGGCTATTAGACCTATTGCTGATTACCTGAGAGCCTGTGGATTCCAAAAATTTGGACATAGGAAGGAAACTGTACAACTGACTTTCTGCTTTGTGACCCCAATAGACACACGGTGTGACACAGAGACATTGGATTAGGACTAGCGCACTGATCTATACAATTTTTGTGTGTGTGTATATATATATATATATACACACATACACACACACGTGTGTGAATTTCTTTTTATATATATATATATATATATATATATATTTACATTTCATTGTCATTTATTTTAAATCACACATTTCTTAGCAGTCATACCCAGGATTAGAACCTATGACCTGTTACACTGAAGGCAGACACCTTACTGATCAGGCTATTTGCTATTGATGCAGCTATTTGCAAAAAGTTCCATCAGCAAGGATTCTGCTTCCGGTGTAATAGGTCGTAGGTTCTAGTCCTGGGTATGACACTTTTAAAATGTGCATCTATAATAAAGAGGGTGTGACTTGTAAGGTGCAGGGACTAGTGGGGGAGGGGAGTCGGCCACAGAAGAGATAGCAGCGGCTGTCAATTAATTTAATTCAATGGTGTCGCTGAACACGGAACAGGAGCAGAGGTCCCCCCCCCCCCTCCCCCCTAAAGAGCAGGAGCCCAGCGGCAGCGGACTCCATTGCCTCTCAAAGTTACGCCTCTGGGACAATAATATAGTACCTAGAATGTCTGCCTATAATAACGCTATAAGAGGCTCCGCTAAAGGTGTCTTATCCTCCCTGACTCTATAAAGCGTCTTCTCTCCTCACCCGGTACCCCAGCGTTCCTTCCTTATGTTACAGCCGACCATAAACAGCAATGTGACCGTGTTCCCAGTAGCTGGGCCCATAATATAGCCCATGGGTCAGGTGGCCCAGGTGGATCTGGGTTCTTGTCCTCAGAGACACTTCCTCAGAAGCCTCATATCACATTATTTATTCATTATATTCCCCGACTCTATTTCTGATGGGAAATGTATCCTCTACGTCATCCGGATATTAGATGTCATGCCCCGCACCCACATCCAGAAACTTCTAACCTCACTATAAGGTGCAAGACAGGATTCCTTGTTCCATCCTGCAGCCCCTGACCCCTCATTCTCATGCAGAGGCTCGCCAGCGCCCACTACAGGCCTCCTGGCAGACATTACACCGGCCTAGGACAGCAGGAAAGTGATTACACAGAACCCGTCAGCGTTATTGAGGTCAGGAGCAGAATGAAAGAGATTTTCCAGCTAGTAATCCATAAAAAAGATCCCCCCTGCCCGCTATTAGTTCAGCAGAGAGGGGGGGGCTGCAATAAACCCTTATTCCAGACTCTTTCTTCTCTTCCCGGGGTCAAACTTCTTAAATTCAGCTTTTCAAAGGTTTCCAGCCCAGGCGGGAGAATCCTTTCTTCTTCCAGTGAGACGAGATCTTAAATAAAGAATACGTTTAATATCTGTCCGTGCTGCGCATTTCTTCCAAGCACAGAAAAAGCGCGGCTCAGTATCGGCTCCTACCTTCCAAATGAGATGGGATCTGTGAACATGAAAGGGCCGGATTCCCCTCGCTGTGTCGCCCGCGTCACTAATGAGACACTGTATGTAGGTCATAGCTGAAGTCTGATATCCGAGCCATGTCAACATTAGCTGTACGCAATTACCATTAGCCAGACGCTCGGTGACTGTGAGCGAAGTTCCCCGGACTGTTTGGAGATAAGATCTTTAATGATCTTTAACTTTTAACCCTTTCTCCATCTTCATGTTGTACATGTCAGTTATATATAAAGTTGCCCCTATCCTCATCCCTCGGTCGGGTATCTATCGCTGCTCTGACGCAACTCGGATCATTGCAGCGTTATCTCTACAAGTGCGCACACATAGGGCTCAGCCAGAAGAGCCACCGGGAAAGGCACTGTGCGTCAGAACAGGGAACAGGGCCATAGAGGGTGATTCGGGGCTGCAGTGTACCGCGTATGGCGCTCGTGGAAAGGAGGAGGCAGAATGATACAGCAATGATGTTATTTATTGGAGGAAACCAGAGATATTGAGGCCCTGGTCACTTATGTTGCCATTTAGAGTCTACGGATGAGAAAGAGTTACGGGTATAAAAGGGCTCAATATCTTTCAAAGCGTTGAGAGTAACCGCCTATCTCTCTGTGAAAGCTAACCTCTGCCAATGAGGCTTCTCCTTCCACACCCCCAGAGCCCATAACTGTCATGGTGGCAGTAGCAGGCCCTCCTTATTTGCCACGGCACCTTCCATGACATGCTTCCTGAACCCTCCTCCTCCTCCTCCTTTATGGTCCATCCTGTCCGCCATTGTATTGCTACTATCTTCCCCCTGGTCCTGTCTCACAATTCCTTGATGTGTTCTCCACCTGGCTTTTCTACTTTCATTCCTCAGACCTCCCCACTATCATCCCAGGAAATCTTCAACATCCCAAATGCCTTCAGACTTCTCTCCCTTTGTTCCTTAGTTAGGATCTCTCAGTAGAACTTCTCCCCCTCTCACATCAATGGCCACTCCATTGACCTGTATTTCTGTCACGTCTGTACTCTCCAACTTCATCAGTTCCCCCTTCCTCTCTCTGACCACTGCCTCGATTCCACCAACATCTCTCTCCTCCTCCCTTAAATCTACACTTTCAAGGTGATCTCTTAATGCCTTTGATCCTCCTAGCTTTATTTCCGATATAGACTTCTGTTTACAATTTTCATCCTGTTACCCTGCAAACCTGCCCTAACCACTACCCTTCACTCAGGTGACCCAGCTGTCACTATCAACTAATGACAACCCTAGCACTCTATACTGACCCACTTTCGCCAAAATGCTCTCGCTCTGCTGAATGTCACTTCTTACACTTCTTCTAAGTAAAGCTCTTCTCCTATAGCTCGGCCTTTTCTCTCACTAATTCAGGGCCCTTACTTCCTCCTCACCGTCCCCCAGCCCTTACTTCCTCACCGTCCTCCAGCCCTTACTTCCTCACCGTCCCCCTGCCCTTACCACCTCTTTGCCAACCTTTACTTCCCTCCTCTCTGCCTTCTCCTCTTCTGCCTCATTGCTCTTACTCTGCACTCAGTTGACCTCTATAACCTTCAGAGGCATCACCCACCACCAAGACAACCAGCCAAGCCGTCTTCCCTTGTCCCGGGGTTTGAAATCTCTCCTGCTCCACTCCGTTCGCCTGTCCCCTCATCCCTATCACCTGCTCTTGATTCATCCCTCTTGATGCCTACTCCCACCTGGTCACCCTATCCCTCTCCTACACCTGCCCCTCATCTTTCACACATGCCCTGGTATCCCCCATTATTAAGAAACCCACCTATGACCCCTCTTCCTTCCCACCCTAATTACTGTCCAATATCTTTCCTCTCTTCCCCCTTTCCCTTCACATTAACAACCTCTCTCCCTCTTCTGTTCCCCAGGTCTGCTCTCTGGGTGTCATCCTGTAAGTCTTCCCTTCTCTTCCTACTTTCAGTCTTGTGAGTCCTATTTTAGTTTATATTTTTAGGTGATAAGAACTTTTTGGCCTTGAGGGTTCATTTTTGAAAGAGTTAAACTCATGTAATATGAGGGATGTGATGTGAGGGGGATGTGATGTCAGAAGGATGTGATATGAGGGATGTGATATGGAGGATGTGATATGAGGGGGATGTGATATGAGGGGGATGTGGTATGAGGGGTGTGATGAGAGGGATGGGATAAGAGGGATGTGATATGGGGGATGTGATATGAGGGGGATGTGATATGAGGGGGATGTGGTATGAGGGGTGTGATAAGAGGGATGGGATAAGAGGGATGTGATATGGGGGATGTGATAGAGGGGTGTGGTGTGGTAGAGGGATGTGATATGGGGGATGTGATATGAGAGGGATGTGATAGAGGGATGTGCTATGGGGGATGTGATATGAGGGATGTGATATGAGAGGGATGTGATATGAGAGGGATGTGATAGAGGGATGTGCTATGGGGGATATGATATGAGGGGTGTGGTATGAGGGGTGTGATATGAGAGGGATGTGATATGAGAGGGATGTGATATGAGAGGGATGTAATATGAGGGGTGTGATATGAGGGATGTGGTATGAGGGATGTGCTATGAGGGATGTGATATGAGAGGTGTGATATGAGGGATGTGGTAGAGGGATGTGATATGAGAGGGATGTGATATGAGGGGGATGTGGTATGAGGGATGTGATATGAGGGATGTGATATGAGAGGGATGTGATATGAGGGGGATGTGGTAGGAGGGATGTGATATGAGGGGTGTGATATGAGGGGTGTGGTATGAGGGGGATGTGATATGAGGGGGATGTGATATGAGGGGGATGTGGTATGAGGGATGTGATATGAGGAGGATGTGGTATGGGGGATGTGGTATGAGGGGTGTTGTATGAGGGGGATGTGATATTAGGGGTGTTGTATGAGGGATGTGATATGAGGGATGTGGTTTGAGGGATGTTGTAACCGGAGAGACTAACGAGCCACACGTGTAATGGCACCCACGGCACTGAAGGCGTTAATCCTCAGCTGCCCGGCACCATTTGGACAAAAGGCGCTTGGCGTCACTGTTAAACGTACTTACGGCGCTGGGTGCAGACTGTTTAAAAGTATGTTTAATGATGTGTTTTAACATGTCATATGTAGTGCTCTGTGCACAATTGTAGGATTGCATGTTTAACTGTATTTATATTCAAGATATGGTCACCTGTATTTTAAAGGGGAAAATGTACTTACTATATCTGTCTCTCTGGAAATAGGAAGTGGCATGCTAATGGCCCTGTCCTAGCAGAGAGGTGTGAATGACAAAACCTTTTGATGTGTAAGTTCCTTAGAGAGAGATGCTACTCACGGGGGATCTCCTTATCCCATATGTAAAGTAGTTCTGGGCTTGAAACCTGTTTCATGTAGGTGATTTAATTGACATATGAATCCTGGATGGCAGATGCAGAAAGGAAGACTGATTGTTGTGTTACAGCCTTTCCTGTTGTAATCCCAAACACTGGGATTGCATGGAGATGTGAATGAGACAGAAACATTTGTATTTTGAAGCTATGTGATAAATTTATCAATAGTGAATGTTAATCTGATACCAAACGTTGTCTGGGTGACAGGAAGGAGGATATTGTTTTATTGCACTTATCTCCTTTTGAAATGTAATTTATTTATTTGTATTTTCTAAGATATCTTGATTAGATAGAAAGGGCTCAGGGAGGACCTGACCCCCTGTTGTACTGTGTGGAAAATTGACATAAAAAGGAGGCCTGCGTGCCTCCAGAGTGTATTGTACCATCTTCATTCTGCTGGAACATCTTGCTGTATGCTGTTGCCCCTAGCAATAGGGAAGTCTTTTTAAGACTATTATTTAGCAAATAAACATCATCTGCCTCAAGAAGATTGCTTCATCTTGTGACCTACAGGGTTATGCCAAACATAGCCCCGTCCTCTTGCTGTCCAGGGAAGCACCTAACGTCTCCAAGTTACGCCTTCCGCCAGCTACCGGTAGAGGCCTAGCAAGTGGCTAGTGGGGATTCGTCAACACCACACAGGTGTGGTAAGGCAGCGTGTCGGCACATACAGAGCAGAACCGGGGTTCCAAACGCCACGGCAGGTTAGGAGTTTGGTGATGGCAGCATAAACCCACCCACAGCGCAGTGGGTGGAGTCAGTAACAGGCGGTTACTGACGGTAAGCGGGAATCCCCTATGTAGTCAGGCCCCGTGTGACCTAACCTTCCATTCTGTGCACTGGGGATGGAACGCGAACGAAATGCATCCGGTCACAGATGTAATGAGGGTTGTGATATGAGGGGGATGTGATATGAGGGGTGTGGTATGAGGGGGATGTGATATGATTGGTGTTGTATGAGGGGTGTGATATGAGGAATGTGATATGAGGGGTGTGGTATGAGGGGTGTTGTATGAGGGATGTGGTATGAGGGATGTGGTATGAGGGATGTGGTATGAGGGATGTGGTTTGAGGGATGTTGTTTGAGGGATGTTGTTTGAGGGATGTGGTATGAGGGGTGTGGTATGAGGGGTGTGATATGAGGGGTGTGTGATGTTAGTGTATTAGAATGGTTAATATTTGTAGACCCTCCCTTACTAACATGTGTAAGCCTGAATCTTCAGTGATGGTCCCTGGGACCAGGGGGATGCTGGGAAGTGGGTGGTCCAGTGTGCAGTGTGTCTGGAGTTGGTGATGGAATAAACAGCACAGCAGTGAACTCACATGTCTCTGTGTCCTGATGACTGGATTTACAAACATATGAACAAAACATGGTGTCAGAAGAAGTGTAACTTGGACTGCTAGTGCTCTCAGAGTGTGACAGAATCCTGCAGCAGTCTGCGGCTGTGATACTCAGTGTCTGCAAAGCCTGCCGTGTGTTCCTATCTTCAAACAGTGAGTAACCATCGATAAACTAGCTCCTCCAACCGGCATGCTGATGTCTGGTAACTTGTCTGAAAACTGGAAAAGATATAAGCAAAGGTTTAATATATATCTTACTGCATGTGGAGCTGATACAGAGGCTGACAAAACGAAGGCATCCATTTTCCTCCATGTGATAGGAGAGGATGTGCTGGACATTTATAATAGTTTTCAGTTTGATGAGGGGCAGAATATGGTGCTATCTTCTATAATGCAAAAGTTTGAAGATTACTTTGTGCCAAGGAAAAATGTGACATATGAAAGATAAAAGTTTTTCACATGTGATCAGAAGTCTGGAGATGTATTTGATCAGTATGTTACAGAGCTGCAATCACTTAGTAAAACCTGTGAGTTTGGTGATTTTTATAGGATTCACTGATTAGAGATCATGAGAAAGGCAGTGCCGTAACTAGGCATTTTAGCGCTGTGCAAGAAACGATAGTGGTGCCCCCCCCCCCAATGTAAGATAGGGGCAGTGCGCGCCGTAGGTGCGCAAAAAATTTATAGGGGCGTGGCTTAATGGGGAAGGGGCGTGGCCACAAAATAATAGCAATTCATACTACGGTGCACAGTAGTCTACATTATTCAAATTACGCTGCACAGTAGCGCCACTACACCAGGTAGAGCCCCTTTTATACATTACAATAGACAGCGTCCCCCTTTTTACACATTACAGCAGCCAGTCCCCCTTTTTACACATTGCGGCAGCCAGTCCCCCTTTTTACACATTGCGGCATCCAGGCCTTCTTTTTACACATTACGGCAGCCAGTCCCCCTTTTTACACATTGCGGCAGCCAGTCCCCCTCTTTACACATTGCGGCATCCAGTCCCCCTTTTTACACATTGCGGCAGCCAGTCCCCATTTTTACACATTGCGGCATCCAGGACCCCTTTTTACACATTGCGGCAGCCAGGCCCCCTCTTTACACATTACGGCAGCCAGTCCTCCTTTTTACACATTGCGGCATCCAGTCCCCCTTTTTACACATTGCGGCAGCCAGTCCCCATTTTTACACATTGCGGCATCCAGTCCCCCTTTTTACACATTGCGGCAGCCAGTCCCCATTTTTACACATTGCGGCATCCAGTCCCCCTTTTTACACATTGCGGCAGCCAGGCCTCCTTTTTACACATTGCGGCAGCCGGGACCCCATTTTACACATTGCGGCAGCCGGGACCCCTTTTTACACATTGCGGCAGCCGGGACCCCATTTTACACATTGCGGCAGCCGGGACCCCTTTTTACACATTGCGGCAGCCGGGACCCCATTTTACACATTGCGGCAGACGAGACCCCATTTTACACATTGCGGCAGACGAGACCCCATTTTACACATTGCGGCAGACGAGACCCCATTTTACACATTGCGGCAGACGGTGAGAGAGAGAGAGAGAGAGAGAGGGAGGGAGGATATACTTACCTTCTCCCCGCTGACAGGCTCCTCGTGCAGCTCCCTCTCGGTGCAGGCTGTGTGAGGTGAGGAGGAGGGAGGGGGAGCAGTGAGCCGCAGCAGCGCTATTTGATTGGTAGTAAGCGCCGCTGCAGCATCCCCCTCTCCTCCTGTATTGGTTGCCTGGCGCTGCTGTGGATGCTGGGGAACCGCATCCCAGCATCCTTAGCAGCGCCGGGCAGCCAATACAGGAGGAGAGGGGGATGCTGCAGCGGCGCTTACTACCAATCAAATAGCGCTGCTGCGGCTCACTGCTCCCCCTCCCTCCTCCTCCTTCTCTCCGCTGCCCGGCGCTGGTCCTCTTCTCCCCACACAGCACGGCGCAGACATTACATGCTGCTGGCCGTTGCGCCCTCAGGGCAACTGCGCTGTGTGCCAAGCCCCCTTGGCACACACGTAGTTACGGCCCTGGAGAAAGGTATTTGGGGGCAGAAAGGTATTGTGCAAGCACAAGTAGCACCAAGATCTTATACTATACGTACAGAGCGTGGAACGGAAGTAAGAAGAAATCGGGTGGATTTAAGATCTCAACCTAACCATAATGAAGACAACATGACTGAAGAATACCTTTCATCTGACATGTATGATGATCCTGATAATGGTGAACAAACCACGATTCTAGAAAGGTCCAACATGGTAGATGAAACAGACTGTGTATGAAAGACCCAAAAGGGAAATACGCAGACCCAGGGCCGGACTGGGACCAAAAATAGGCCCTGGCATTTTTGAAGCACACAGGCCCACCTCGGTGTCAGCATCTGACTCCTCCCCTTACTATTCCCGACTCCTCCTACTTCTTAGTCTATGCTCTTACAAATATAATTAATATTATAACAACATACAAGTGTACATCATTCTGTATTGAAATACACACACCCATTGGCTGAAGTGGAAATGTTGAAGTGCGGGTATGGAAAAATAAAGGTTGTAACTAAGCACGTGCGCTCCAGAAAAGGGGCGTGGACATGCACGCACCCCATTCACTAGAATGAGAGTGTCTGTGTGCACGCCCGGCGAGGCTAAGCGGCGACCAATCAGACAGAGTGTGTCCCATAGAGGTACTGTGAGCGCGCGCCAAAAATATAGGTGTGGCCAATTAAAATGGGACGTGATACACAGACATATGCCCCCAATAGTGCAGTGCCAGATCCACAATTGCCCCCACAGTGCCAGGTATACAAATGCCCCCACAATGGCAGGTATACAAATGCCCCCACAGTGCCAGATCCACAACTGCCCCCACAGAGCCAGATCCACAAATGCCCCACAGTGCCAAGTATACAAATGCCCCCACAGTGCCAGGTATACAAATGCCCCCACAGTGCCAGGTATACAAATGCCCCCACAGTGCCAGATCCACAACTGCCCCCACAGAGCCAGATCCACAAATGCCCCACAGTGCCAAGTATACATATGCCCCCACAGTGCCAGCCAATTGCCCACACAGTGCCAGGTATACAAATGCCCCCACAGTGCCAGCCAATTGCCCCGACAGTGCCAGGTATACAAATGCCCCCACAGTGCCAGCCAATTGCCCCCACAGTGCCAGGTATACAAATGCCCCCACAGTGCCAGGTAAACATTTGCCCCCACAGTGCTAGGTATACAAATGCCCCCACAGTGCCAGCCAATTGCCCCCACAGTGCCAGGTATACAAATGCCCCCACAGTGCCAGGTAAACAATTGCCCCCACAGTGCCAGCCAATTGCCCCCACAGCAGTGCTGCTGCTGCTGCTCCTCTGGCTTCTCCGGCTGGGATGTGACTGAGCCTGGTGGTCAAGAGCTGAGAGCGCGCCAGAGCGGCTATGTCTGGCGGCGTGTAGCGGACTTCAAACCAGCCGCCGGTTCGTGAGCCAATCAGAGCTCGCAGACCGGCAGCGGCGGCTCCTGATTGGCTGCCGGTCCGCGAGCTCTGATTGGCTCACGAACCGCCGGCTGGTTTGAAGTCCACTATACTCCGCCAGACATAGCCGCGCTGGCGCACTCTCCTCCCCTGACAGCTGAGACACGCTGCCGCCGGACTGAGCGGCAGCATGTCTCAGTGAGCGCTGGGCCAGCCCACGTGGCCATCGGCCCTTCTAGCATTTGTCCGAAGTGCCAGATGGCTAGTCCGGCCCTGCGCAAACCTGAGAGACTCATTGAAACGTGTTAGATGATGTTCTTAATATGACGTTGTTATTTGTTGCATTGAAGCGTACAGGGTTTATCTTTAAAGAAAAGAGGATGTGATGTTAGTGTATTAGAATGCTTAATATTTGTAGACGCTCCCTTACAAATCTGTGTAAGCCTGAATCTTCAGTGATGGTCCCTAGGACCAGGGGGATGCTGTGAAGTGGGTGGTCCAGTGTGTGTGTGTGTCGGGAGTTGGAGATGGAATAAACAGCAGGGAAGTGAACTCACATGTCTCTGTGTCCTGATGACTGGATTTATAAACATGAACAAAACAGGGTGTGGTATGAGGGGTGTTGTATGAGGGATGTGATATGAGGGGTGTGGCATGAGGGATGTGGTATGAGGGGTGTGGTATGAGGGGTGTGATATGAGGGGTGTGATATGAGGGATGTGGTATGAGGGGTGTGATATGAGGGGTGTTGTATGAGGGATGAGGGGTGTGGTATGAGGGATGTGGTATGAGGGATGTGGTATGAGGGGTGAGGTATGAGGGATGTGATATGAGGGGGATGTGGTATGAGGGATGTGGTATGAGAGATGTGGTATGAGGGGGATGTGGTATGAGGGATGTGGTATGAGGGATGTGATATGAGGGGTGTGGTATGAGGGATGTGGTATGAGGGGTGTGGTATGAGGGGTGTGGTATGAGGGATGAGGGGTGTGGTATGAGGGATGTGGTATGAGGGAAGTGGTATGAGGGATGTGGTATGAGGGGTGAGGTATGAGGCGTGAGGTATGAGGGATGTGATATTAGGGGGATGTGGTATGAGGGGTGTGGTATGAGGAATGTGATATGAGGGGTGTGGTATGAGGGATGTGGTATGAGGGGTGTGATATGAGGGGTGTTGTATGAGGGATGTGGTATGAGGGGTGTGGTATGAGGGATGTGATATGAGGGGGATGTGGTATGAGGGATGTGGTATGAGGGATGTGGTATGAGGGATGTGGTATGAGGGGTGTGGTATGAGGGATGTGGTATGAGGGGTGTGATATGAGGGATGTGATATGAGGGATGTGGTATGAGCGGGATGTGGTATGAGGGATGTGGTATGAGGGATGTGGTATGAGGGATGTGATATGAGGGATGTGATATGAGGGATGTGATATGAGGGATGTGGTATGAGGGATGTGATATGAGGGGTGTGGTATGGAGGGGGATGTGGTATGAGGGATGTGGTATGAGGGGTGTGGTATGGAGGGGGATGTGATATGAGGGATGTGATATGAGGGATGTGGTATGAGGGGGGTGTGGTATGAGGGATGTGGTATGAGGGATGTGGAATGAGGGATGTGATATGAGGGGTGTGGTATGAGGGGTGTGGTATGAGGGATGTGGTATGAGGGGTGTGGTATGAGGGATGAGGGGTGTGGTATGAGGGATGTGGTATGAGGGAAGTGGTATGAGGGATGTGGTATGAGGGGTGAGGTATGAGGCGTGAGGTATGAGGGATGTGATATTAGGGGGATGTGGTATGAGGGGTGTGGTATGAGGAATGTGATATGAGGGGTGTGGTATGAGGGATGTGGTATGAGGGGTGTGATATGAGGGGTGTTGTATGAGGAGTGTGGTATGAGGGATGTGGTATGAGGGATGTGGTATGAGGGGTGTGGTATGAGGGATGTGATATGAGGGGGATGTGGTATGAGGGATGTGATATGAGGGATGTGATATGAGGGATGTGGTATGAGGGGTGTGATATGAGGGGTGTGGTATGAGGGGATGTGGTATGATGGGTGTGGTATGAGGCATGTGATATGAGGGGTGTGGTATGAGGCGTGTGATATGAGGGGTGTGGTATGAGGGGTGTGGTATGAGGGGGATGTGGTATCAGGGGTGTGGTATAAGGGGTGTGATATGAGGGGTGTGGTATGAGGGGTGTGGTATGAGGGGTGTGGTATGAGGGGTGTGGTATGAGGGATGTGGTATGAGGGATGTAGTATGAGGGGGATGTGGTATGAGGGGTGTGATATGAGGGATGTGGTATGAGGGGTGTGATATGAGGGGTGTGGTATGAGGGGGATGTGGTATGATGGGTGTGGTATGAGGCATGTGATATGAGGGGTGTGGTATGAGGCATGTGATATGAGGGGTGTGGTATAAGGCGTGTGATATGAGGGGTATGGTATGAGGGGGATGTGGTATCAGGGGTGTAGTATGAGGGATGTGATATGAGGGGTGTGGTATGAGGGGTGTGGTATGAGGGGTGTGGTATGAGGGATGTGGTATGAGGGGTGTGGTTTGAGGGATGTGGTATGAGGGGTGTGGTATGAGGGATGTGGTATGAGGGATGTAGGATGAGGGGGATGTGGTATGAGGGGTGTGATATGAGGGATGTGGTATGAGGGGGATGTGGTATGAGGGGGATGTGGTATGAGGGATGTGATATGAGGGATGTGGTATGAGGGGGATGTGGTATGAGGGGTGTGATAGGAGGGGGATGTGGTATGAGGGATGTGATATGAGGGATGTGGTATGAGGGATGTGGTATGAGGGGTGTGGTATGAGGGGTGTGGTATGAGGGATGTGGTATGAGGGATGTGGTGTGAGGGGGATGTGATATGAGGGGTGTGATATGAGGGGTGTGGTATGAGGGGGGTGGTATGAGGGATGTGGTGTGAGGGGTGTGGTATGAAGGATGTGGTATGGGGGGGTGGTATGAGGGGGATGTGGTATGAGGGATGTGGTATGAGGGGTGTGGTATGAGGGATGTGGTATGAGGGATGTGGTATGAGGGATGTGGTATGAGGGATGTGGAATGAGGTATGTGGTATGAGGGATGTGATATGAGGGATGTGGTATGAGAGATGTGATATGAGGGATGTGGTATGAGCGGGATGTGGAAAGAGGGATATGGTATGAGGGATGTGGTATGAGGGGTGTGGTATGAGGGGTGTGGTATGAGGGATGTGGTATGAGGGGTGTGGTATGAGGGATGTGGTATGAGGGGTGTGGTATGATGGATGTGGTATGAGGGGTGTGGTATGAGGCGTGTGGTATGAGGCGTGTGGTATGAGGGGTGTGGTATGAGGGATGTGGTATGAGGGGTGTAGTATGGAGGGGGATGTGATATGAGGGATGTGGTATGAGGGATGTGGTATGAGGGATGTGATATGAGGGATGTGGTATGAGGGGTGTGGTATGAGGCGTGTGGTATGAGGCGTGTGGTATGAGGGGTGTAGTATGGAGGGGGATGTGGTATGAGGGATGTGGTATGAGGGATGTGGTATGAGGTATGTGGTATGAGGGATGTGGTATGAGGGGTGTGGTATGAGGGGTGTGGTTTGAGGGCTGTGGTTTGAGGGCTGTGGTATGAGGGGTGTGGTATGAGCGGGATGTGGTATGAGGGGTGTGGTATGAGGGGTGTGGTATGAGGGATGTTATATGAGGGATGTGGTATGAGCGGGATGTGGTATGAGGGGTGTGGTATGAGGGGTGTGGTATGAGGGATGTGGAATGA
This sequence comes from Pseudophryne corroboree, assembly GCF_028390025.1. Classification (NCBI taxonomy): domain Eukaryota; kingdom Metazoa; phylum Chordata; class Amphibia; order Anura; family Myobatrachidae; genus Pseudophryne; species Pseudophryne corroboree. The sequence goes on from NC_086453.1 coordinate 3,187,916, forward strand.
GGGGTGTGGTATGAGGGGTGTGGTATGAGGGGTGTGGTATGAGGGATGTGGTATGAGGGGTGTGGTATGAGGGGTGTGGTTTGAGGGCTGTGGTATGAGCGGGATGTGGTATGAGGGGTGTGGTATGAGGGATGTGGTATGAGGGATGTGGTATGAGGGATGTTATATGAGGGATGTGGTATGAGCGGGATATGGTATGAGGGGTGTTTTATGAGGGATGTGGTATTAGGGGTGTGGTATGAGGGGTGTGGTATGAGGGATGTTTTATGAGGGATGTGGTATGAGGGGTGTGGTATGAGGGATGTGGTATGAGGGGTGTGGTATGGAGGGGGATGTGGTATGAGGGATGTGGTATGAGGGATGTGGTATGAGGGGTGTGGTATGAGGGATGTGGTATGAGGGATGTGATATGAGGGATGTGGTATGAGGGATGTGGTATGAGGGATGTGATATGAGGGATGTGGTATGAGGGATGTGATATGAGGGGTGTGGTATGGAGGGGGATGTGGTATGAGGGATGTGGTATGAGGGGTGTGGTATGGAGGGGGATGTGATATGAGGGATGTGATATGAGGGATGTGGTATGAGGGGGGTGTGGTATGAGGGATGTGGTATGAGGGATGTGGTATGAGGGATGTGGTATGAGGGGTGAGGTATGAGGGGTGTGGTATGAGGGATGTGGTATGAGGGGTGTGGTATGAGGGGGATGTGGTATGAGGGATGTGGTATGAGGGATGTGATATGAGGGATGTGATATGAGGGATGTGATATGAGGGATGTGGTTTGAGAGGTGTGGTATGAGGGATGTGGTATGAGGGGGATGTGGTATGAGGGATGTGGTATGAGGGATGGGGTTTGAGGGGTGTGGTATGAGGGATGTGGTATGAGGGGTGTGATATGAGGGGTGTGGTATGAGGGATGTGGTATGAGGGGTGTGATATGAGGGGGATGTGATATGAGGGATGTGGTATGAGGGATGTGGTATGAGGGATGTGATATGAGGGATATGATATGAGGGGTGTGGTATGAGGGGTGTGGTATGAGGGGTGTGATATGAGGGGTGTGATATGAGGGGTGTGGTATGAGGGGATGTGGTATGATGGGTGTGGTATGAGGCATGTGATATGAGGGGTGTGGTATGAGGCGTGTGATATGAGGGGTGTTGTATGAGGGGGGTGGTATGAGGGGGATGTGGTATCAGGGGTGTGGTATGAGGGGTGTGATATGAAGGGTGTTGTATGAGGGGTGTGGTATGAGGGATGTGGTATGAGGGATGTGGTATGAGGGATGTGGTATGAGGGATGTGGTATGTTGGATGTAGGATGAGGGGGATGTGGTATGAGGGGTGTGATATGAGGGATGTGGTATGAGGGGTGTGGTATGAGGGATGTGGTATCAGGGGTGTGGTATGAGGGATGTGATATGAGGGGTGTGGTATGAGGGGTGTGGTATGAGGGATGTGGTATGAGGGGTGTGGTTTGAGGGATGTGATATGAGGGGTGTGGTATGAGGGGTGTGGTATGAGGGGTGTGGTATGAGGGGTGTGGTATGAGGGGTGTGGTATGAGGGATGTAGGATGAGGGGGATGTGGTATGAGGGGTGTGATATGAGGGGTGTGGTATGAGGGGGATGTGGTATGAGGGGGATGTGGTATGAGGGGGATGTGGTATGAGGGATGTGATATGAGGGATGTGGTATGAGGGGTGTGATATGAGGGGGATGTGGTATGAGGGATGTGATATGAGGGATGTGGTATGAGGGATGTGGTATGAGGGGTGTGGTATGAGGGATGAGGGGTGTGGTATGAGGGATGTGGTATGAGGGATGTGGTGTGAGGGGGATGTGGTGTGAGGGGGATGTGGTATGAGGGATGTGGTATGAGGGGTGTGGTATGAGGGATGTGGTATGAGGGATGTGGTATGAGGGGTGTGGTATGAGGGATGTGGTATGGGGGGTGTGGTATGAGGGGGATGTGGTATGAGGGATGTGGAATGAGGTATGTGGTATGAGGGATGTGGTATGAGGGATGTGGTATGAGAGATGTGATATGAGGGATGTGGTATGAGAGATGTGATATGAGGGATGTGGTATGAGCGGGATGTGGAATGAGGGATGTGGTATGAGGGACGTGGTATGAGGGGTGTGGTATGAGGGATGTGGTATGAGGGGTGTGGTATGATGGATGTGGTATGAGGGGTGTGGTATGAGGCGTGTGGTATGAGGGGTGTGGTATGAGGGGTGTTGTATGAGGGGTGTGGTATGAGGGATGTGGTATGAGGGGTGTGGTATGAGGGATGTGATATGAGGGGGATGTGGTATGAGGGATGTGATATGAGGGATGTGATATGAGGGATGTGGTATGAGGGGTGTGATATGAGGGGTGTGGTATGAGGGGATGTGGTATGATGGGTGTGGTATGAGGCATGTGATATGAGGGGTGTGGTATGAGGCGTGTGATATGAGGGGTGTGGTATGAGGGGTGTGGTATGAGGGGTGTGGTATGAGGGGGATGTGGTATCAGGGGTGTGATATGAGGGGTGTGGTATGAGGGGTGTGGTATGAGGGGTGTGGTATGAGGGGTGTGGTATGAGGGATGCGGTATGAGGGATGTAGGATGAGGGGGATGTGGTATGAGGGGTGTGATATGAGGGATGTGGTATGAGGGGTGTGATATGAGGGGTGTGGTATGAGGGGGATGTGGTATGATGGGTGTGGTATGAGGCATGTGATATGAGGGGTGTGGTATGAGGCGTGTGATATGAGGGGTATGGTATGAGGGGGATGTGGTATCAGGGGTGTAGTATGAGGGATGTGATATGAGGGGTGTGGTATGAGGGGTGTGGTATGAGGGATGTGGTATGAGGGGTGTGGTTTGAGGGATGTGATATGAGGGGTGTGGTATGAGGGGTGTGGTATGAGGGATGTGGTATGAGGGATGTAGGATGAGGGGGATGTGGTATGAGGGGTGTGATATGAGGGATGTGGTATGAGGGGGATGTGGTATGAGGGGGATGTGGTATGAGGGATGTGATATGAGGGATGTGGTATGAGGGGGATGTGGTATGAGGGGTGTGATATGAGGGGGATGTGGTATGAGGGATGTGATATGAGGGATGTGATATGAGGGATGTGGTATGAGGGATGTGGTATGAGGGGTGTGGTATGAGGGATGAGGGGTGTGGTATGAGGGATGTGGTGTGAGGGGGATGTGGTATGAGGGGTGTGATATGAGGGGTGTGGTATGAGGGGGGTGGTATGAGGGATGTGGTATGAGGGATGTGGTGTGAGGGGTGTGGTATGAAGGATGTGGTATGGGGGATGTGGTATGAGGGATGTGGTATGAGGGGTGTGGTATGAGGGATGTGGTATGAGGGATGTGGTATGAGGGATGTGGTATGAGGGATGTGGAATGAGGTATGTGGTATGAGGGATGTGATATGAGGGATGTGGTATGAGAGATGTGATATGAGGGATGTGGTATGAGCGGGATGTGGAAAGAGGGATATGGTATGAGGGATGTGGTATGAGGGGTGTGGTATGAGGGGTGTGGTATGAGGGATGTGGTATGAGGGGTGTGGTATGAGGGATGTGGTATGAGGGGTGTGGTATGATGGATGTGGTATGAGGGTTGTGGTATGAGGCGTGTGGTATGAGGGATGTGGTATGAGGGATGTGGTATGAGGGATGTGATATGAGGGGTGTGGTATGAGGGATGTGGTATGAGGGATGTAATATGAGGGTTGTGGTATGAGGGATGTGGTATGAGGGATGTAGGATGAGGGGGATGTGGTATGAGGGGTGTGATATGAGGGATGTGGTATGAGGGGTGTGGTATGAGGCGTGTGATATGAGGGGTATGGTATGAGGGGGATGTGGTATGAGGGATGTGGTATGAGGAGTGTGGTATGAGGGGTGTGGTATGAGGGGTGTGGTATGAGGGATGTTTTATGAGGGATGTGGTATGAGGGGTGTGGTATGAGGGATGTGGTATGAGGGGTGTGGTATGGAGGGGGATGTGGTATGAGGGATGTGGTATGAGGGATGTGGTATGAGGGGTGTGGTATGAGGGATGTGATATGAGGGATGTGATATGAGGGATGTGATATGAGAGATGTGGTATGAGAGGGATGTGATATGAGGGATGTGATATGAGGGATGTGGTATGAGCGAGATGTGGTATGAGGGATGTGGTATGAGGGATGTGGTATGAGGGATGTGATATGAGGGATGTGATATGAGGGATGTGGTATGAGGGATGTGATATGAGGGATGTGATATGAGGGGTGTGGTATGGAGGGGGATGTGGTATGAGGGATGTGGTATGAGGGGTGTGGTATGGAGGGGGATGTGGTATGAGGGATGTGGTATGAGGGATGTGATATGAGGGATGTGATATGAGGGGTGTGGTATGAGGGATGTGGTATGAGGGATGTGATATGAGGGATGTGGTATGAGGGGTGTGGTATGAGGGATGTGGTATGAGGGGGGTGTTGTATGAGGGATGTGGTATGAGGGATGTGATATGAGGGGTGTGGTATGAGGGGTGTGGTATGAGGGATGTGGTATGAGGGGTGTGGTATGAGGGATGTGGTATGAGGGATGTGATATGAGGGATGTGATATGAGGGATGTGATATGAGGGATGTGGTATGAGGGGTGTGGTATGAGGGATGTGGTATGAGGGATGTGATATGAGGGATGTGATATGAGGGATGTGATATGAGGGATGTGGTATGAGCGGGATGTGATATGAGGGATGTGATATGAGGGATGTGGTATGAGCGGGATGTGGTATGAGGGATGTGGTATGAGGGGTGTGGTATGAGGGATGTGGTATGAGGCGTGTGGTATGATGGATGTGGTATGATGGGTGTGGTATGATGGGTGTGGTATGAGGCGTGTGGTATGAGTGGTGTGGTATGAGGGATGTGGTATGAGGGGTGTAGTATGGAGGGGGATGTGGTATGAGGGATTTGGTATGAGGGATGTGATATGAGGGATGTGATATGAGGGATGTGGTATGAGGGGTGTGGTATGAGGGGTGTGGTATGAGGCGTGTGGTATGAGGGGTGTGGTATGAGGGATGTGGTATGAGGGGTGTAGTATGGAGGGGGATATGGTATGAGGGATGTGGTATGAGGGATGTGGTATGAGGGATGTGATATGAGGGATGTGATATGAGGGATTATGTGATATGAGGGATGTGATATGAGGGGTGTGGTATGAGGGGTGTGGTATGATGGATGTGGTATGAGGGGTGTGGTATGAGGCGTGTGGTATGAGGGGTGTGGTATGAGGGATGTGGTATGAGGGGTGTAGTATGGAGGGGGATGTGGTATGAGGGATGTGGTATGGGGGGTGTGGTATGAGGGATGTGATATGAGGGATGTGGTATGAGGGATGTGGTATGAGCGGATGTGGTATGAGGGGTGTGGTATGAGGGGTGTGGTATGAGGGATGTGGTATGAGGGATGTGATATGAGGGATGTGATATGAGGGGTGTGGTATGAGGGGTGTGGTATGACGGGTGTGATATGAGGGGTGTGGTATGAGGGGTGTGGTATGAGGGGTGTGGTATGAGGGATGTGGTATGAGGGGGATGTGGTATTAGGTATGCGGGATGTGGTATGATGGGTGTGGTAATAGGGGTGTGGTATGAGGGGGATGTGGTATGAGGGATGTGGTATGAGGGATGTGATATGAGGGGTGTGGTATGAGGGATGTGGTATGAGGGATGTAATATGAGGGGTGTGACATGAGGGGTGTGATATGACGGGTGTGTTATGAGGATGTGGTATGAGGGGTGTGGTATGAGGGATGTGGTATGAGGGGTGTGGTATGAGGTGTGTGGTATGAGGATGTGGTATGAAGGGTGTGGTATGAGGGATGTGGTATGAGGGATGTGATATGAGGGGTGTGGTATGAGGGGTGTGGTATGACGGGTGTGGTATGAGGGGTGTGGTATGAGGGATGTGGTATGAGGGGGATGTGGTATTAGGTATGAGGGATGTGGTATGATGGGTGTGGTAATAGGGGTGTGGTATGAGGGGGATGTGGTATGAGGGATGTGGTATGAGGGATGTGATATGAGGGGTGTGGTATGAGGGATGTGGTATGAGGGGTGTGATATGACTGGTGTGTTATGAGGTGTGTGGTATGAGGGGTGTGGTATGAGGGGTGTGGTATGAGGGATGTGGTATGAGGGATGTGATATGAGGGGTGTGGTATGAGGGATGTAATATGAGGGATGTGGTATAAGGGGTGTGGTATGAGGGGTGTGATATGACGGGTGTGATATGAGGGGTGTGGTATGAGGGATGTGATATGAGGGGTGTGGTATGAGGGATGTGGTATGAGGGGTGTGGTATGAGGAGTGTGATATGAGGGGTGTGGTATGAGGGGTGTGGTATGAGGGATGTGATATGAGGGGTGTGATATGAGGGGTGTGGTATGAGGGATGTGGTATGAGGGGTGTGGTATGAGGGATGTGATATGAGGGGTGTGATATGAGGGATGTGATATGAGGGGTGTGGTATGACGGGTGTGATATGGGGTTCAGTACGATCTGCCGGCGGCCGGCCTCCCGGCGACCAGCATACCGGCGCCGGGAGGCCGGCCGCCGGCTTACCGACAGTGTGGCGAGCGCAAATGAGCCCCTTGCGGGCTCGCTGCGCTCGCCACGCTACGGGCACGATGGCGCGCTACGCGCGCCACACTATTTTATTCTCCCTCCAGGGGGGTCGTGGACCCCCACGAGGGAGAATAAGTGTCGGTATGCCGGCTGTCGGGCTTCCGGCGCCGGTATGCTGGTCGCCGGGAGCCCGACCGCCGGAATACTGAAGACCACCCGTGATATGAGGGGTGTGGTATGAGGGATGTGATATGAGGGATGTGGTATGAGCGGGATGTGGTATGAGGGGTGTGGTATGAGGGATGTGGTATGAGGGGTGTGGTATGAGGGATGTGGTATGAGGGATGTTATATGAGGGATGTGGTATGAGCGGGATGTGGTATGAGCGGGATGTGGTATGAGGGGTGTGGTATGAGGGGTGTGGTATGAGGGGTGTGGTATGAGGGGTGTGGTTTGAGGGCTGTGGTATGAGGGGTGTGGTATGAGCGGGATGTGGTATGAGGGGTGTGGTATGAGGGATGTGGTATGAGGGATGTTATATGAGGGATGTGGTATGAGCGGGATGTGGTATGAGGGGTGTTTTATGAGGGATGTGGTATGAGGGATGTGGTATGTGGGGTGTGGTATGAGGGGTGTGGTATGAGGGATGTTTTATGAGGGATGTGGAATGAGGGGTGTGGTATGAGGGATGTGGTATGAGGGGTGTGGTATGGAGGGGGATGTGGTATGAGGGATGTGGTATGAGGGATGTGGTATGAGGGGTGTGGTATGAGGGATGTGGTATGAGGGATGTGGTATGAGGGATGTGATATGAGGGATGTGGTATGAGCGGGATGTGGTATGAGCGATGTGGTATGAGGGGTGTGGTATGAGGGGTGTGGTATGAGGGGTGTGGTATGAGGGATGTGGTATGAGGGGTGTGGTATGAGGGGGATGTGGTATGAGGGATGTGGTATGAGGGATGTGGTATGAGGGATGTGATATGAGGGATGTGATATCGGGATGTGGTATGAGGGGTGTGGTATGAGGGATGTGATATGAGGGATGTGATATGAGGGATGTGGTATGAGCGGGATGTGATATGAGGGATGTGATATGAGGGATGTGGTATGAGCGGGATGTGGTATGAGGGATGTGGTATGAGGGATGTGATATGAGGGATGTGATATGAGGGATGTGGTATGAGCGGGATGTGGTATGAGGGATGTGATATGAGGGATGTGATATGAGGGATGTGATATGAGGGGTGTGGTATGGAGGGGGATGTGGTATGAGGGATGTGGTATGAGGGATGTGGTATGAGGGGTGTGGTATGGAGGGGGATGTGGTATGAGGGATGTGGTATGAGGGATGTGATATGAGGGATGTGGTATGAGGGATGTGATATGAGGGATGTGATATGAGGTATGTGGTTTGAGGGGGGTGTGGTATGAGGGGGGTGTGGTATGAGGGATGTGGTATGAGGGATGTGGTATGAGGGGTGTGATATGAGGGGTGTGGTATGAGGGATGTGATATGAGGGGTGTGATATGAGGGGTGTGATATGATGGATGTGATATGAGGGGTATGATATGAGGGATGTGGTATGAGGGATGTGATATGAGGGGTGTGATATGAGGGGTGTGATATGAGGGGTGTGATATGAGGGGTGTGGTATGAGGGGTGTGATATGAGGTGTGTGGTATGAGGGATGTGATATGAGGGGTGTGATATGATGGATGTGATATGAGGGGTATGGTATGAGGGATGTGATATGAGGGGTGTGATATGAGGGGTGTGATATGAGGGGGATGTGGTATGAGGGGTGTGATATGAGGGGTGTGATATGAGGGGTGTGGTATGAGGGGTGTGGTATGAGGGATGTGATATGAGGAATGCACCGCGCTCCAGGTGTTAAAAAAAAAACTATCTGACTGCGGAAGGGGGTCCCTAGCCTCCAAGGCCTCTGGTCCTCAGTGTGCCCCCTGTCCATAGCCCACCAGACCCTGAGGCTAGAGCAGCCATTGGCAGGGTTACTATGGCGGATGATTGGTCGGATTTGTCATTGTCACAGACGCACAGCGCAGAGAGGGGACCTATGAGGTCACAAATACTGTAGGTTTGGGGAAGCGAAGAGGACATTGGAATTCAGGCGCTATTTTATTTTGGCCAAAGGAAGCCAAAGGCAGAACCTCAAACCCGTGACGCAGAGCTCACACTTCGTGCTGCACTCAGTCACAGCGTGAAGTAACGCACACAAATCACGCAGCTCAGACTCACATCCTGAACAGACGTATGTCCCCCGTGTCCTACATCACATGTGGATCCTGGAGATTGTGCACATGCAATGGCCACGTGTTCGCAATGACACAAGGAGCATTTGTAGACGGCGGTATCCTCAGCTGTGAGAGTTTCCACCTTCCTGCTGCCACCTGCTATACACCAGTGCGTTGCGCATGGCGCTGTGACATCACATGTATGGTCCTGTCAGACTATTCTTAGAGGAAGATCATGGATTTGGTGACTTTCGGAGGACACGGGGATGTGTGTCCAGGTGGAAATAAGAGTGGACGCACCACAGATGGGTGTGTGGCGGGCAGGGCACCCTGGTTCAGCCCTCCCCGCCCTAGCACATGGCCACTGGGCACATCCAGGACATGCCAGGCACCCACCGGACCTGTGGCCCTGGTAGCAGACCCTTGTTACGGCCTCTGTGATGGGTGAGTTGGGATAATATTCCGGCATCTCTGGGTGCACTTTGGGCGAGTAGGGGTGTAACCTGCAGTGCCCCAGTTTGGGTGGGTAGGAATCTTGGCATGAGAGCAGTCAGGGTGGTGGTGGGACTGGCGAGGGCTTGTTACCATCTCTGGAGGCCACGCATTGTCACATAGCCCAGTGCATGCTGCGGGGACACGTTACATGGAAGCTACCGGGAGAAAGCCAGACTCCTGAGTGAGATGGGGCAGACAGAATAGGGCCCCATTCTGTAGCTGTTCCTGAGCCGTCGGATTATTAGGACATAGGCCTGATTCCCAGCCACCAGCACAGCGGAGCAATGTTCTGCAGCTGCGCACGCGTCCAGATAGCCTGCGCACGGTTGGAGTAGCGACTGAGGTACACGGAAGACGCACAGAGCGGTATCTCTGCGTATACGGACGTTGTCGGTGGGCATCTCAGTCCTGGCACATAGGGACGCCCCCGGCTGTACCCCAGCATTAGGATAAAGACCCATGTACTAAGCCTCGGGGAGTGATAGAGTGGCGAGAGATAAACTACCAACCAACCAGCTCCTAACTGTCAGTTTTCAAACACTGGGGTCTATTTACTAAGCCTCGGATGGAGATAAAGTACCATTTTTTAAACACAGCCTGTAACATGTCAGGAGCTGATTGGCTGGTACTTTATCTCTCTCCCAGGCTTGGTACATCTCTCCGTTCCCCCCAATGACCAGCATTCTGCCGCCTGTACGTCTCCTGGTTCCGGGGCCCCAGTCTCTGCTGTTTGTCCGCGCTGGCTTCGGCACCAGACGTCAGGACCGGGGTTGTCGGCTGACTGCGCTGTGACATCAGGAGCGATGGCCTGGACCATCCGTGGAGCCGCCAGCTTCTGTGTGTCAGGGACCTGTCTGACTACTACGCAGGGAAGAATAACATCCGTCCTCTGTGTCAGAATCACAACACCCACCAGCAGGTGGCGCTGAGAGCTCAGTCCCTGCACTGGGCTCTCTGTCTGGTTTCTGATGTGGGAGATGATGGGGGTCATTCCGACACGTTCGCACGCAGTGGTTCTTCGCTGCAGTGTGAATGGGCCGGAAATGCGCATGCGCGGTGACTCCAGCGACAAATGTGATCGCAGCTGCGATCGCAAGAAGATGAACAGGCGGGAGGCGTTCCGGGGCGGATACTCACCGTTTCCACTTCCAGCCGTTTTCGGGGAGTGGTAAGAAAAACACAGGCGTGTCCAGGAGAACGGAGGGCGGATGTCTGACGTCAAAGCCGGGACCTGCATTGCTGGATCCGTCGCACAGGGTAAGTATGTCCAGGGCTGGTCTTGATTTGTGAGAAACTTTTTTATAGACGGAGATTAGGTGATCGCACCCCCACTATGCTGTAATACACTCCCCCATAGGCGGAGATTAGGTGATCGCACCCCCGCTATGCTATAATACACTCCCCCATAGGCGGAGATTAGGTGATCGCACCCCCGCTATGCTGTAATACACTCCCCCATAGGCGGAGATTAGGTGATCGCACCCCCGCTATGCTATAATACACTCCCCCATAGGCGGAGATTAGGTGATCCCACCCCCGCTATGCTATAATACACTCCCCCATAGGCGGAGATTAGGTGATCGCACCCCCGCTATGCTGTAATACACTCCCCCATAGGCGGAGATTAGGTGATCGCACCCCCGCTATGCTAAAATACACTCCCCCATAGGCGGAGATTAGGTGATCGCACCCCCGCTATGCTATAATACACTCCCCCATAGGCGGAGATTAGGTGATCGCACCCCCGCTATGCTGTAATACACTCCCCCATAGGCGGGAGATTAGGTGATCGCACCCCCGCTATGCTATAATACACTCCCCCATAGGCGGAAATTAGGTGATCGCACCCCCGCTATGCTATAATACACTCCCCCATAGGCGGAGATTAGGTGATCGCACCCCCGCTATGCTGTAATACACTCCCCATAGGCGGAGATTAGGTGATCGCACCCCCGCTATGCTAAAATACACTCCCCCATAGGCGGAGATTAGGTGATCGCACCCCGCTATGCTATAATACACTCCCCATAGGCGGAGATTAGGTGATCGCACCCCCGCTATGCTGTAATACACTCCCCCATAGGCGGAGATTAGGTGATCGCACCCCCGCTATGCTATAATACACTCCCCCATAGGCGGAGATTAGGTGATCGCACCCCTGCTATGCTATAATACACTCCCCCATAGGCGGAGATTAGGTGATCGCACCCCCGCTATGCTATAATACACTCCCCCATAGGCGGAGATTAGGTGATCGCACCCCCGCTATGCTGTAATACACTCCCCCATAGGCGGAGATTAGGTGATCGCACCCCCGCTATGCTGTAATACACTCCCCCATAGGCGGAGATTAGGTGATCGCACCCCCGCTATACTATAATACACTCCCCCATAGGCGGAGATTAGGTGATCTCACCAGCAGCAAAAAGTTGCTTGGTGCAATCAACTCGGAATGAGGGCCACAGTCCTGTGAGAGAATTTATTAGGCAGTGATCACTCCTGATTCCAGGATATTCCCTGCCGCTCCCTATGTAACATGGGGAATGGCGCCTAGTGATCACTCCTGCGTCCCGCTAATTGTACCGCAATCTGCAGACACGGTTATAGGGAAGGCGAGAGGACGTCCAATGTATTACACTGCCAAGAGCGCAGACATAACTCAGGATGGCATGCGTACATTCCCGGTCAGCTTGCTGGATCATCTCCCACTATATTGTGCATCACTTCTCGCACAGACCGCAGGACAGTGATACTTCTGTGTTTGCGCTGGACATGAGCAGCCATGCCGTCCTCACATACTCATCTTACTGCAGTGCGTCATGTTGTATCTCACACGCGGCATGTCGCATCAGACTGCGATTATCCATAGCCAGTGATCACTTCCTTCATTTAGGATTAATGGAGCGATGGCTGGCTGCAGATAGTCGCATGGTGGCACGCCGTGTTGCAGCATAGGTGAGCATTATTACATCTGTATGCAGCGTGTGTAATGGTCACATATACCTCATTGGCGCAGCGCAGGCAGTGGTGCCAGTGTCTAGTGTGCCGCACTGCCCAGGAAGCTATCTCATGGCCCGAGCGAGCGCCTATCTTCATTTACAGCGGTGCGACGTTCTGTATCGCTGCGACGTTCTGTATCGCTGCGACGTTCTGTATCGCTGCAACGTTCTGTATCGCTGCCACGTTCTGTATCTCTGCAACGTTCTGTATCGCTGCAACGTTCTGTATCTCTGCAACGTTCTGTATCGCTGCAACGTTCTGTATCGCTGCCACGTTCTGTATCTCTGTGATGTTCTGTATCGCTGCCACGTTCTGTATCTCTGCAACGTTCTGTATCGCTGCAACGTTCTGTATCTCTGCAACGTTCTGTATCGCTGCCACGTTATGTATCGCTGCCACGTTCCGTATCTCTGTGATGTTCTGTATCACTGCCACGTTCTTTATCTCTGTGATGTTCTGTATCGCTGCCACGTTCTGTATCTCTGTGATGTTCTGTATCGCTGCCACGTTCTGTATCGCTGCCACGTTCTGTATCGCTGCCACGTTCTGTATCTCTGTGATGTTCTGTATCGCTGAGACGTTCTGTATCTCTGCAACGTTCTGTATCGCTGCAACGTTCTGTATCTCTGCGACGTTCTGTATCTCTGCGACGTTCTGTATCTCTGCAACGTTCTGTATCTGTGCCACGTTCTGTATCGCTGCCACGTTCTGTATCTCTGTGATGTTCTGTATCACTGCCACGTTCTGTATCTCTGCAACGTTCTGTATCGCTCCAACGTTCTGTATCGCTGCAACGTTCTGTATCGCTGCCACGTTCTGTATCTCTGTGATGTTCTGTATCGCTGCCACGTTCTGTATCTCTGCAACATTCTGTATCACTGCCACGTTCTGTATCGCTGCATCGTTCTGTATCTCTGCGACGTTCTGTATCGCTGCCACGTTCTGTATCGCTGCACGTTCTGTATCGCTGCCACGTTCTGTATCGCTGCCACGTTCTGTATCGCTGCCACGTTCTGTATCGCTGCAACGTTCTGTATCCCTGCGACGTTGTGTATCTCTGCGACGTTGTGTATCTCTGCGACGTTGTGTATCGCTGCGACGTTCTGTATCGCTGCCACGTTCTGTATCGCTGCCACGTTCTGTATCTCTGTGACGTTTTGTATCACTGACACGTTCTGTATCTCTGTGATGTTCTGTATCACTGCCACGTTCTGTATCTCTGCAACGTTCTGTATCGCTGCAACGTTCTGTATGTCTGTGATGTTCAGTATCTCTGCCGTGTTCTGTATCGCTGCAACGTTCTGTATCGCTGCCACGTTCTGTATCGCTGCCACGTTCTGTATCTCTGTGATGTTCTGTATCACTGCCACGTTCTGTATCTCTGCAACGTTCTGTATCGCTCCAACGTTCTGTATCGCTGCAACGTTCTGTATCGCTGCCACGTTCTGTATCTCTGTGATGTTCTGTATCGCTGCCACGTTCTGTATCTCTGCAACATTCTGTATCACTGCCACGTTCTGTATCGCTGCATCGTTCTGTATCTCTGCGACGTTCTGTATCGCTGCATCGTTCTGTATCGCTGCCATGTTCTGTATCTCTGCAACGTTCTGTATCTCTGCAACGTTCTGTATCGCTGCCATGTTCTGTATCACTGCCACGTTCTGTATCTCTGCAACGTTCTGTATCGCTGCCACGTTCTGTATCTCTGCAACGTTCTGTATCTCTGCGACGTTCTATATCGCTGCCACGTTCTGTATCGCTGCAATGTTCTGTATCGCTGCCACGTTCTGTATCGCTGCCACGTTCTGTATCTCTGTGATGTTCTGTATCGCTGCCACGTTTCTGTATCTCTGCAACGTTCTGTATCGCTGCGACGTTCTGTATCTCTGCGACGTTCTGTATCGCTGCAACGTTCTGTATCTCTGCGACGTTCTGTATCGCTGCCACGTTCTGTATCTGTGACGTTTTGTATCGCTGACACGTTCTGTATCTCTGTGATGTTCTGTATCACTGCCACGTTCTGTATCTCTGCAACGTTCTGTATCGCTGCAACGTTCTGTATGTCTGTGATGTTCTGTATCTCTGCCGTGTTCTGTATCGCTGCCACGTTCTGTATCTCTGTGATGTTCTGTATCACTGCCACGTTCTTATCTCTGCAACGTTCTGTATCGCTGCAACGTTCTGTATCGCTGCCACGTTCTGTATCTCTATGATGTTCTGTTTCGCTGCCACGTTCTGTATCTCTGCAACATTCTGTATCACTGCCACGTTCTGTATCTCTGCAACGTTCTGTATCGCTGCAACGTTCTGTATGTCTGTGATGTTCTGTATCTCTGCCGTGTTCTATATCGCTGCCACGTTCTGTATCGCTGCCACGTTCTGTATCGCTGCCACGTTCTGTATCTCTGTGATGTTCTGTATCACTGCCACGTTCTGTATCTCTGCAACGTTCTGTATCGCTGCAACGTTCTGTATCGCTGCAACGTTCTGTATCGCTGCCACGTTCTGTATCTCTGTGATGTTCTGTATCGCTGCCACGTTCTGTATCTCTGCAACATTCTGTATCACTGCCACGTTCTGTATCGCTGCATCGTTCTGTATCTCTGCGACGTTCTGTATCGCTGCCACGTTCTGTATCGCTGCCATGTTCTGTATCTCTGCAACGTTCTGTATCGCTGCAACGTTCTGTATCTCTGCGACGTTCTATATCGCTGCCACGTTCTGTATCGCTGCAACGTTCTGTATCGCTGCCACGTTCCGCTGCCACGTTCTGTATCGCTGCCACGTTCTGTATCTCTGCGACGTTCTGTATCGCTGCCACGTTCTGTATCGCTGCCACGTTCTGTATCTCTGCAACGTTCTGTATCGCTGCCACGTTCTGTATCTCTGCGACGTTCTGTATCGCTGCCACGTTCTTTATCGCTGCCACGTTCTGTATCGCTGCCACGTTCTGTATCTCTGCAACGTTCTGTATTGCTGCCACGTTCTGTATCGCTGCAACGTTCTGTATCGCTGCAACGTTCTGTATCGCTGCCACGTTCTGTATCTCTGCAACGTTCTGTATCGCTGCCACGTTCTGTATCTCTGCGACGTTCTGTATCGCTGCCACGTTCTGTATCGCTGCCACGTTCTGTATCTCTGTGATGTTCTGTATCGCTGCACGTTCTGTATCTCTGCAACGTTGTGTATCTCTGCGACGTTGTGTATCTCTGCGACGTTGTGTATCTCTGCGACGTTGTGTATCGCTGCCACGTTGTGTATCGCTGCCACGTTCTGTATCACTGCCACGTTCTGTATCGCTGCGACGTTCTGTATCTCTGCGACGTTCTGTATCTCTGCGATGTTCTGTATCTCTGCCACGTTCTGTATCTCTGCCACGTTTTGTATCGCTGCGACATGTAGCAATTGTACTGATTGTCAGGTGGCGCACGGTCAGTATGGGGGGGGGGGGGCAATACAATTTATATAACGTTCACATGAACCAAATATTTTCCACCCTCGTTCCCCAATTTCTGAGAGGAATTCTGCCCTTCCTGATCCGGTGCGGTACAGTGATGGGTGCAGTGATGGGTACAGTGATTAGTATAGTGATGGTTACAATGATGGGTACAGTGATGGGTGCAGTGATGGGTACAGTGATGGGTACAGTGATTAGTATAGTGATGGTTACAATGATGGGTACAGTGATGGGTGCAGTGATGGGTACAGCCCGCTACCACTCCCTACAAGTACCTGGCTGACGGTGTGCTCGCTACTCACCTACATCCAGCGTGGGAAGCCATGTGTGATTGGTCGGCGGCTGCTGTGCAGGTATTCCCAGCCTCTGCTCGCAGGGCACTAACAGGGCAGGTGTTAGGGATATCCAGGCTGCAGCACAGATGATAACATCAAAATAACTGAGGTACTAATTAAGTCATCTGTGCTGAAGCCTGGATATCCCTAACACCTGGAGTGCTATGTTTCCTGAGGACTGGCGAGGGATTATAGAAAGTGTCTGTTGGGGGATTGTGGGCCAGGATATTCCTGCAGAGATCAGTGGTCCAGGCTCATCATCATCGCTACTGTATATAATAGGGACAGCACAGATGGTGTAGTGGTTAGCATTGCTGCCTCACAGCACTGAGGTCATGGGTTCCATTCCCACCATGGCCCTAACTGTGTGGAGTTTGTATGTTCTACCCGTACTTGCGTGGGTTTCCTCCGGGTACTCTGGTTTCCTCACCAAAATCCAAATATTTACTGGTAG
>NC_086453.1:3204741-3319741 GCF_028390025.1 Pseudophryne corroboree
AAAGCCTGGGATAGAGCCTGGGATAGATCCTGGGATAGAGCCTGGGCTAAAGCCTGAGATAGAGCCTGGGATAAAGCCTGGGATAGAGCCTTGGATAAAGCCTGGGATAGAGCCTGGGATAGATCCTGGGATAAAGCCTGGGATAGAGCCTGGGATAAATCCTGGGATAGAGCCTGGATAGAACCTGGGATAAAACCTGGGTAGAGCCTGGGATAGAGCCTGGGATACAACCTGGGATAGAGCCTGGGATAGAGGCCTGGGATAGAGCCTGGGATAGAGCCTGGGATACAACCTGGGATAGAGCCTGGGATAGAGCCTGGGATAGAGCCTGGGATAGAGCCTGGGATAGATCCTGGGATAGATCCTGGGATAGAGCCTGGGATAAAGCCTGGGATAAAGCCTGGGATAGAGCCTGGGATAGATCCTGGGATAGAGCCTGGGATAGAGCCTGGGATAGAGCCTGGGATAGAGCCTGGGATAGAGCCTGGGATAAAGCCTGGGATAGAGCCTGGGATAAAGCCTGGGATAGAGCCTGGGATAAAGCCTGGGATAGAGCCTGGGATAGAGCCTGGGATAGAGCCTGGGATAAAGCCTGGGATAGAGCCTGGGATAGAGCCTGGGATAGAGCCTGGGATAGAGCCTGGGATAAAGCCTGGGATAAAACCTGGGATAGCGCCTGGGATAGAACCTGGGATAGAGCCTGGGATAGAGCCTGGGATAAAGCCTGGGATAGAGCCTGGGATAAAGCCTGGGATACAACCTGGGAAAGAGCCTGGGATAGAGCCTGGGATAAAGCCTGGGATAGAGCCTGGGATAAAGCCTGGGATAGAGCCTGGGATAGATCCTGGGATAAAGCCTGGGATAGATCCTGGGATAAAGCCTGGGATAAAGCCTGGGATAAAGCCTGGGATAGAGCCTGGGATAGATCCTGGGATAGAGCCTGGGATAAAGCCTGGGACAGATCCTGGGATAGATCCTGGGATAGAGCCTGGGATAGAGCCTGGGATAGAGCCTGGGATAAAACCTGGGATAAAGCCGGCCAGCAGCAGAGTGGGGAGAATTCCAGCCAGCAGCAGAGTGGGGAGAGTGCCGGCCAGCAGCAGAGCGGGGAGAGTGCCGGCCAGCAGCAGAGTGGGGTGAGTGCTGGACAGCAGCAGCAGAGCGGGGAGAGTGCCGGCCAGCAGCAGAGTGGGGAGAGTGTCGGCCAGCAGCAGAGTTGGGAGAGTGCCGGCAGCAGCAGAGTGGGGAGAGTGCCGGCCAGCAGCAGAGTGGGGAGAGTGCCGGCCAGCAGCAGCAGAGTGGGGAGAGTGCCGGCCAGCAGCAGAGTGGGGAGAGTGCCGGCCAGCAGCAGCAGAGTGGGAGAGTGCCGGCAGCAGCAGAGTGGGGAGAGTGCCGGCCAGCAGCAGAGCGGGAAGAGTGCTGGCAGGCAGCAGAGCGGGGAGAGTGCTGGACAGCAGCAGCAGAGTGGGGAGAGTGCCGGCCAGCAGCAGAGTGGGGTGAGTGCTGGACAGCAGCAGCAGAACGGGGAGAGTGCCGGCAGCAGCAGAGTGGGGAGAGTGCCGGCCAGCAGCAGAGCGGGAAGAGTGCTGGCAGGCAGCAGAGCGGGGAGAGTGCTGGACAGCAGCAGCAGAGCGGGGAGAGTGCCGGCCAGCAGCAGAGTGGGGTGAGTGCTGGACAGCAGCAGCAGAGCGGGGAGAGTGCCGGCCAGCAGCAGAGTGGGGTGAGTGCTGGACAGCAGCAGCAGAGCGGGGAGAGTGCCGGCCAGCAGCAGAGTGGGGTGAGTGCTGGACAGCAGCAGCACAGCGGGGAGAGTGCCGGCCAGCAGCAGAGTGGGGAGAGTGCCGGCCAGTAGCAGAGTGGGGAGAGTGCCGGCCAGCAGCAGCAGAGTGGGGAGAGTGCCGGCCAGCAGCAGAGTGGGGAGAGTGCGGGCCAGCAGCAGAGTGGGGAGAGGGCTGGACAGCAGCAGCAGAGTGGGGAGAGTGCCGGCCAGCAGCAGCAGAGTGTGGAGAGTGCAGGCCAGCAGCAAAGTGGGGAGAGTGCCGGTCAGCAGCAGCAGAGTGGGGAGCGTGCCGGCCAAGCAGCAGAGTGGGGAGAGTGCTGGCCAGCAGCAGAGTGGGGAGAAGACCGGCCAGCAGCAGAGTGGGGAGAGTGCCGGCCAGCAGCAGAGTGGGGAGAGTGCTGGACAGCAGCAGCAGAGTGGGGAGAGTGCCGGCCAGCAGCAGAGTGGGGAGAGTACCGACCAGCAGCAGCAGAGTGGGGAGACTGCCGGCCAGCAGCAGAGCAGGGAGAGTGTCGGCCAGCAGCAGAGTGGGGAGAGTGGCGGCCAGCCAGCAGAGCGGGGAGAGTGGCGGCCAGCAGCAGAGCGGGGAGAGTGCCGGCCAGCAGCACAGCGGGGAGAGTGCTGGCCAGCAGCAGAGTGGGGAGAGTGGCGGCCAGCAGCAGAGCGGGGAGAGTGGCGGCCAGCAGCACAGCGGGGAGAGTGCCGGCCAGCAGCAGAGCGGGGAGAGTGCTGGACAGCAGCAGCAGAGTGGGGAGAGTGCTGGACAGCAGCAGCAGAGTGGGGAGAGTGCCGGCCAGCAGCAGCAGAGTGGGGAGAGTGCCGGCCAGCAGCAGAGTGGGGTGAGTGCTGGACAGCAGCAGCAGAGTAAGGAGAGTGCCGGCCAGCAGCAGAGTTGGGAGAGTGCCGGCAGCAGCAGAGTGGGGAGAGTGCCGGCCAGCAACAGAGTGGGGAGAGTGCCGGCCAGCAGCAGCAGAGTGGGGAGAGTGCCGGCCAGCAGCAGAGTGGGGAGAGTGCCGGCCAGCAGCAGCAGAGTGGGGAGAGTGCCGGCAGCAGCAGAGTGGGGAGAGTGCCGGCCAGCAGCAGAGCGGGAAGAGTGCTGGCAGGCAGCAGAGCGGGGAGAGTGCTGGACAGCAGCAGCAGAGTGGGGAGAGTGCCGGCCAGCAGCAGAGTGGGGTGAGTGCTGGACAGCAGCAGCAGAACGGGGAGAGTGCCGGCAGCAGCAGAGTGGGGAGAGTGCCGGCCAGCAGCAGAGCGGGAAGAGTGCTGGCAGGCAGCAGAGCGGGGAGAGTGCTGGACAGCAGCAGCAGAGCGGGGAGAGTGCCGGCCAGCAGCAGAGTGGGGTGAGTGCTGGACAGCAGCAGCAGAGCGGGGAGAGTGCCGGCCAGCAGCAGAGTGGGGTGAGTGCTGGACAGCAGCAGCACAGCGGGGAGAGTGCCGGCCAGCAGCAGAGTGGGGAGAGCGCCGGCCAGCAGCAGAGTGGGGAGAGTGCCGGCCAGCAGCAGCAGAGTGGGGAGAGTGCCGGCCAGCGGCAGAGTGGGGAGAGTGCGGGCCAGCAGCAGAGTGGGGAGAGTGCTGGACAGCAGCAGCAGAGTGGGGAGAGTGCCGGCCAGCAGCAGCAGAGTGTGGAGAGTGCAGGCCAGCAGCAGAGTGGGGGAGAGTGCCGGCCAGCAGCAGCAGAGTGGGGGAGCGTGCCGGCCAGCAGCAGAGTGGGGAGAGTGCTGGCCAGCAGCAGAGTGGGGAGAGTGCTGGACAGCAGCAGCAGAGTGGGGAGAATACCGGCCAGCAGCAGAGTGGGGAGAGTGCCGGCCAGCAGCAGAGTGGGGAGAGTGCTGGACAGCAGCAGCAGAGTGGGGAGAGTGCCGGCCAGCAGCAGAGTGGGGAGAGTACCGGCCAGCAGCAGCAGAGTGGGGAGACTGCCGGCCAGCAGCAGAACAGGGAGAGTGTCGGCCAGCAGCAGAGTGGGGAGAGTGGCGGCCAGCAGCAGAGCGGGGAGAGTGGCGGCCAGCAGCAGAGCGGGGAGAGTGCCGGCCAGCAGCACAGCGGGGAGAGTGCCGGCCAGCAGCAGAGTGGGGAGAGTGGCGGCCAGCAGCAGAGCGGGGAGAGAGGCGGCCAGCAGCAGAGCAGGGAGAGTGCCGGCCAGCAGCACAGCGGGGAGAGTGCCGGCCAGCAGCAGAGCGGGGAGAGTGCAAGACAGCAGCAGCAGAGTGGGGAGAGTGCTGGACAGCAGCAGCAGAGTGGGGAGAGTGCCGGCCAGCAGCAGCAGAGTGGGGAGATTGCCGGCCAGCAGCAGAGTGGGGTGAGTGCTGGACAGCAGCAGCAGAGTGGCGAGAGTGCCGGCCAGCAGCAGAGTTGGGAGAGTGCCGGCAGCAGCAGAGTGGGGAGAGTGCCGGCCAGCAGCAGAGTGGGGAGAGTGCCGGCCAGCAGCAGCAGAGTGGGGAGAGTGCCGGCCAGCAGCAGAGTGGGGAGAGTGCCGGCCAGCAGCAGCAGAGTGGGGAGAGTGCCGGCAGCAGCAGAGTGGGAAGAGTGCCGGCCAGCAGCAGAGCGGGAAGAGTGCTGGCAGGCAGCAGAGCGGGGAGAGTGCTGGACAGCAGCAGCAGAGTGGGGAGAGTACCGGCCAGCAGCAGAGTGGGGTGAGTGCTGGACAGCAGCAGCAGAACGGGGAGAGTGCCGGCAGCAGCAGAGTGGGGAGAGTGCCGGCCAGCAGCAGAGCGGGAAGAGTGCTGGCAGGCAGCAGAGCGGGGAGAGTGCTGGACAGCAGCAGCAGAGCGGGGAGAGTGCCGGCCAGCAGCAGAGTGGGGTGAGTGCTGGACAGCAGCAGCAGAGCGGGGAGAGTGCCGGCCAGCAGCAGAGTGGGGTGAGTGCTGGACAGCAGCAGCACAGCGGGGAGAGTGCCGGCCAGCAGCAGAGTGGGGAGAGTGCCGGCCAGCAGCAGAGTGGGGAGAGTGCCGGCCAGCAGCAGCAGAGTGGGGAGAGTGCCGGCCAGCAGCAGAGTGGGGAGAGTGCGGGCCAGCAGCAGAGTGGGGAGAGTGCTGGACAGCAGCAGCAGAGTGGGGAGAGTGCCGGCCAGCAGCAGCAGAGTTTGGAGAGTGCAGGCCAGCAGCAGAGTGGGGAGAGTGCCGGCCAGCAGCAGCAGAGTGGGGAGAGTGCCGGCCAGCAGCAGAGTGGGGAGAGTGCTTGCCAGCAGCAGAGTGGGGAGAGTGCTGGACAGCAGCAGCAGAGTGGGGAGAATGCCGGCCAGCAGCAGAGTGGGGAGAGTGCCGGCCAGCAGCAGAGTGGGGAGAGTGCTGGACAGCAGCAGCATAGTGGGGAGAGTGCCGGCCAGCAGCAGAGTGGGGAGAGTACCGGCCAGCAGTAGCAGAGTGGGGAGACTGCCGGCCAGCAGCATAGCAGGGAGAGTGTCGGCCAGCAGCAGAGTAGGGAGAGTGGCTGCCAGCAGCAGAGCGGGGAGAGTGGCGGCCAGCAGCAGAGCGGGGAGAGTGCCGGCCAGCAGCACAGCGGGGAGAGTGCCGGCCAGCAGCAGAGTGGGGAGAGTGGCGGCCAGCAGCAGAGCGGGGAGAGTGGCGGCCAGCAGCACAGCGGGGAGAGTGCCGGCCAGCAGCAGAGCGGGGAGAGTGCTGGACAGCAGCAGCAGAGTGGGGAGAGTGCTGGACAGCAGCAGCAGAGTGGGGAGAGTGCCGGCCAGCAGCAGCAGAGTGGGGAGAGTGCCGGCCAGCAGCAGAGTGAGGTGAGTGCTGGACAGCAGCAGCAGCATAGTGGGGAGAGTGCCGGCCAGCAGCAGAGCGGGGAGAGTGCCGGCCAGCAGCAGAGTGGGGAGAGTGCCGGACAGCAGCAGCAGAGTGGGGAGAGTGCCGGCCAGCAGCAGCAGAGTGGGTAGAGTGGGGTGAGTGCTGGACAGCAGTAGCAGAGTCGGAAGAGTGCCGGCCAGTAGCAGCAGAGTGGGGAGAGTGCGGGCCAGCAGCAGAGTGGGGAGAGTGTGGGCCAGCAGCAGAGTGGGGAGAGTGCCTGCCAGCAGCAGAGTGGTGAGAGTGCTGGCCAGCAGCAGAGTGGGGTGAGTGCTGGACAGCAGCAGCAGAGTGGGGAGAATGCCGGCCAGCAGCAGAGTGGGGAGAGTGCTGGACAGCAGCAGCAGAGTGGGGAGAGTGCCGGCCAGCAGCAGAGTGGGGAGAGTACCGGCCAGCAGCAGCAGAGTGGGGAGACTGCCGGCCAGCAGCAGAGCAGGGAGAGTGTCGGCCAGCAGCAGAGTGGGGAGAGTGGCGGCCAGCAGCAGAGCGGGGAGAGTGGCGGCCAGCAGCAGAGCGGGGAGAGTGCCGGCCAGCAGCACAGCGGGGAGAGTGCCGGCCAGCAGCAGAGTGGGGAGAGTGCCGGCCAGCAGCAGCAGAGTGGGGAGAGTGCCGGCAGCAGCAGAGTGGGGAGAGTGCCGGCCAGCAGCAGAGCGGGAAGAGTGCTGGCAGGCAGCAGAGCGGGGAGAGTGCTTGACAGCAGCAGCAGAGTGGGGAGAGTGCCGGCCAGCAGCAGAGTGGGGTGAGTGCTGGACAGCAGCAGCAGAACGGGGAGAGTGCCGGCAGCAGCAGAGTGGGGAGAGTGCCGGCCAGCAGCAGAGCGGGAAGAGTGCTGGCAGGCAGCAGAGCGGGGAGAGTGCTGGACAGCAGCAGCAGAGCGGGGAGAGTGCCGGCCAGCAGCAGAGTGGGGTGAGTGCTGGACAGCAGCAGCAGAGCGGGGAGAGTGCCGGCCAGCAGCAGAGTGGGGTGAGTGCTGGACAGCAGCAGCACAGCGGGGAGAGTGCCGGCCAGCAGCAGAGTGGGGAGAGTGCCGGCCAGCAGCAGAGTGGGGAGAGTGCCGGCCAGCAGCAGCAGAGTGGGGAGAGTGCCGGCCAGCAGCAGAGTGGGGAGAGTGCGGGCCAGCAGCAGAGTGGGGAGAGTGCTGGACAGCAGCAGCAGAGTGGGGAGAGTGCCGGCCAGCAGCAGCAGAGTGTGGAGAGTGCAGGCCAGCAGCAGAGTGGGGAGAGTGCCGGCCAGCAGCAGCAGAATGGGGAGCGTGCCGGCCAGCAGCAGAGTGGGGAGAGTGCTGGCCAGCAGCAGAGTGGGGAGAGTGCTGGACAGCAGCAGCAGAGTGGGGAGAATACCGGCCAGCAGCAGAGTGGGGAGAGTGCCGGCCAGCAGCAGAGTGGGGAGAGTGCTGGACAGCAGCAGCAGAGTGGGGAGAGTGCCGGCCAGCAGCAGAGTGGGGATAGTACCGGCCAGCAGCAGCAGAGTGGGGAGACTGCCGGCCAGCAGCAGAACAGGGAGAGTGTCGGCCAGCAGCAGAGTGGGGAGAGTGGCGGCCAGCAGCAGAGCGGGGAGAGTGGCGGCCAGCAGCAGAGCGGGGAGAGTGCCGGTCAGCAGCACAGCGGGGAGAGTGCCGGCCAGCAGCAGAGTGGGGAGAGTGGCGGCCAGCAGCAGAGCGGGGAGAGTGGCGGCCAGCAGCAGAGCAGGGAGAGTGCCGGCCAGCAGCACAGCGGGGAGAGTGCCGGCCAGCAGCAGAGCGGGGAGAGTGCAAGACAGCAGCAGCAGAGTGGGGAGAGTGCTGGACAGCAGCAGCAGAGTGGGGAGAGTGCCGGCCAGCAGCAGCAGAGTGGGGAGAGTGCCGGCCAGCAGCAGAGTGGGGTGAGTGCTGGACAGCAGCAGCAGAGTGGCGAGAGTGCCGGCCAGCAGCAGAGTTGGGAGAGTGCCGGCAGCAGCAGAGTGGGGAGAGTGCCGGCCAGCAGCAGAGTGGGGAGAGTGCCGGCCAGCAGCAGCAGAGTGGGGAGAGTGCCGGCCAGCAGCAGAGTGGGGAGAGTGCCGGCCAGCAGCAGCAGAGTGGGGAGAGTGCCGGCAGCAGCAGAGTGGGGAGAGTGCCGGCCAGCAGCAGAGCGGGAAGAGTGCTGGCAGGCAGCAGAGCGGGGAGAGTGCTGGACAGCAGCAGCAGAGTGGGGAGAGTGCCGGCCAGCAGCAGAGTGGGGTGAGTGCTGGACAGCAGCAGCAGAACGGGGAGAGTGCCGGCAGCAGCAGAGTGGGGAGAGTGCCGGCCAGCAGCAGAGCGGGAAGAGTGCTGGCAGGCAGCAGAGCGGGGAGAGTGCTGGACAGCAGCAGCAGAGCGGGGAGAGTGCCGGCCAGCAGCAGAGTGGGGTGAGTGCTGGACAGCAGCAGCAGAGCGGGGAGAGTGCCGGCAAGCAGCAGAGTGGGGTGAGTGCTGGACAGCAGCAGCACAGCGGGGAGAGTGCCGGCCAGCAGCAGAGTGGGGAGAGTGCCGGCCAGCAGCAGAGTGGGGAGAGTGCCGGCCAGCAGCAGCAGAGTGGGGAGAGTGCCGGCCAGTAGCAGAGTGGGGAGAGTGCGGGCCAGCAGCAGAGTGGGGAGAGTGCTGGACAGCAGCAGCAGAGTGGGGAGAGTGCCGGCCTGCAGCAGCAGAGTTTGGAGAGTGCAGGCCAGCAGCAGAGTGGGGAGAGTGCCGGCCAGCAGCAGCAGAGTGGGGAGAGTGCCGGCCAGCAGCAGAGTGGGGAGAGTGCTTGCCAGCAGCAGAGTGGGGAGAGTGCTGGACAGCAGCAGCAGAGTGGGGAGAATGCCGGCAAGCAGCAGAGTGGGGAGAGTGCCGGCCAGCAGCAGAGTGGGGAGAGTGCTGGACAGCAGCAGCATAGTGGGGAGAGTGCCGGCCAGCAGCAGAGTGGGGAGAGTACCGGCCAGCAGCAGCAGAGTGGGGAGACTGCCGGCCAGCAGCAGAGCAGGGAGAGTGTCGGCCAGCAGCAGAGTAGGGAGAGTGGCGGCCAGCAGCAGAGCGGGGAGAGTGGCGGCCTGCAGCAGAGCGGGGAGAGTGCCGGCCAGCAGCACAGCGGGGAGAGTGCCGGCCAGCAGCAGAGTGGGGAGAGTGGCGGCCAGCAGCAGAGCGGGGAGAGTGGCGGCCAGCAGCACAGCGGGGAGAGTGCCGGCCAGCAGCAGAGCGGGGAGAGTGCCGGCCAGCAGCAGCAGAGTGGGGAGAGTGCCGGCCAGCAGCAGAGTGAGGTGAGTGCTGGACAGCAGCAGCAGAGTGGGGAGAGTGCCGGCCAGCAGCAGAGCGGGGAGAGTGCCGGCCAGCAGCAGAGTGGGGAGAGTGCCGGACAGCAGCAGCAGAGTGGGGAGAGTGCCGGCCAGCAGCAGCAGAGTGGGGAGAGTGGGGTGAGTGCTGGACAGCAGTAGCAGAGTCGGGAGAGTGCCGGCCAGTAGCAGCAGAGTGGGGAGAGTGCGGGCCAGCAGCAGAGTGGGGAGAGTGTGGGCCAGCAGCAGAGTGGGGAGAGTGCCGGCCAGCAGCAGAGTGGGGAGAGTGCTGGCCAGCAGCAGAGTGGGGAGAGTGCTGGACAGCAGCAGCAGAGTGGGGAGAATGCCGGTTAGCAGCAGAGTGGGGAGAGTGCCGGCCAGCAGCAGAGTGGGGAGAGTGCTGGACAGCAGCAGCAGAGTGGGGAGAGTGCCGGCAGCAGCAGAGCGGGGAGAGTGGCGGCCAGCAGCAGAGCGGGGAGAGTGGCGGCCAGCAGCAGAGCAGGGAGAGTGGCGGCCAGCAGCAGAGCAGGGAAAGTGCCCGCCAGCAGCACAGCGGGGAGAGTGCCGGCCAGCAGCAGAGTGGGGAGAGTGCTGGACAGCAGCAGCAGAGTGGGGAGAGTGCTGGACAGCAGCAGCAGAGTGGGGAGAGTGCCGGCCAGCAGCAGCAGAGTGGGGATAGTGCCGGCCAGCAGCAGAGTGGGGTGAGTGCTGGACAGCAGCAGCAGAGTGGGGAGAGTGCCGGCCAGCAGCAGAGCGGGGAGAGTGCCGGCCAGCAGCAGAGTGGGGAGAGTGCCGGACAGCAGCAGCAGAGTGGGTAGAGTGCCGGCCAGCAGCAGCAGAGTGGGGAGAGTGCGGGCCAGCAGGAGAATGGGGAGAGTGCTGGACAGCAGTAGCAGAGTGGGGAGAGTGCCGGCCAGTAGCAGCAGAGTGGGGAGAGTGCCAGCCAGCAGCAGCAGAGTGGGGAGAGTGTGGGCCAGCAGCAGAGTGGGGAGAGTGCTGGACAGCAGCAGCAGAGTGGGGAGAGTGCGGGCCAGCAGCAGAGTGGGGAGAGTGCCAGCCAGCAGCAGAGTGAGGAGAGTGTGGGCCAGCAGCAGAGTGGGGAGAGTGCCAGCCAGCAGCAGAGTGGGGAGAGTGCCGGCCAGCAGCAGAGTGGGGAGAGTGCCGGCCAGCAGCAGAGTGGGGAGAGTGCTGGACAGCAGCAGCAGAGTGGGGAGAGTGCTGGACAGCAGCAGCAGAGTGGGAAGAGTGCTGGACAGCAGCAGCAAAGTGGGGAGAGTGCCGGCCAGCAGCAGAGCGGGGAGAGTGCCGGCCAGCAGCAGAGTGGGGAGAGTGCCGGACAGCAGCAGCAGAGTGGGGAGAGTGCCGGCCAGCAGCAGCAGAGTGGGGAGAGTGCGGGCCAGCAGCAGAGTGGGGAGAGTGCTGGACAGCAGTAGCAGAGTGGGGAGAGTGCCGGCCAGCAGCAGCAGAGTGGGGAGAGTGCGGGCCAGCAGCAGAGTGGGGAGAGTGCTGGACAGCAGCAGCAGAGTGGGGAGAGTGCCGGCCAGCAGCAGCAGAGTGGGGAGAGTGCTAAATAGCAGTAGCAGAGTGGGGAGAGTGCCGGCCAGCAGCAGCAGAGTGGGGAGAGTGCGGGCCAGCAGCAGAGTGGGGAGAGTGTGGGCCAGCAGCAGAGTGGGGAGAATGCCAGCCAGCAGCAGAGTGGGGAGAGTGCCGGCCAGCAGCAGAGTGGGGAGAGTGCTGGACAGCAGCAGCAGAGTGGGGAGAGTGTGGGCCAGCAGCAGAGTGGGGAGAGTGCTGGACAGCAGCAGCAGAGTGGGGAGAGTGCCAGCCAGCAGCAGCAGAGTGGGGAGAGTGCCAGCCAGCAGCAGCAGAGTGGGGAGAGTGCCGGCCAGCAGCAGAGTGGGGAGAGTGTGGGCCAGCAGCAGAGTGGGGAGAGTGCTGGACAGCAGCAGCAGAGTGGGGAGAGTGCGGGCCAGCAGCAGAGTGGGGAGAGTGCCAGCCAGCAGCAGAGTGGGGAGAGTGTGGGCCAGCAGCAGAGTGGGGAGAGTGCCAGCCAGCAGCAGAGTGGGGAGAGTGTGGGCCAGCAGCAGAGTGGGGAGAGTGCTGGACAGCAGTAGCAGAGTGGGGAGAGTGCGGGCCAGCAGCAGAGTGGGGAGAGTGCCAGCCAGCAGCAGCAGAGTGGGGAGAGTGCCAGCCAGCAGCAGAGTGGGGAGAGTGCCAGCCAGCAGCAGAGTGGGGAGAGTGCCGGCCAGCAGCAGCAGAGTGGGGAGAGTGCCGGCCAGCAGCAGCAGAGGGGGAGAGTGCGGGCCAGCAGCACAGTGGGGAGTGTGTGGGCCAGCAGCAGAGTGGGGAGAGTGCTGGACAGCAGCAGAGTGGGGAGAGTGTGGGCCAGCAGCAGAGTGGGAAGAGTGCTGGACAGCAGCAGAGTGGGGAGAGTGCTGGACAGCAGCAGCAGAGTGGGGAGAGTGCGGGCCAGCAGCAGAGTGAGGAGAGTGCGGGCCAGCAGCAGAGTGAGGAGAGTGCGGGCCCTGCCTAATCAAATAAACACTTTCTGGTGTGTGCTGTGTGAGTTACTTAGCCCCATCCTGTGTCAGGGATGTTAGACTTCAAGGACACACAGGGATCTGGGTGACCGCAGGTAATTGTATTGCCAGGGGCTATCCTATTAGCCCCAATGTGGCACGCTCCTCCCCCGTATGCTGGTACCTAGCGCTGATTACGCTTCAGATGCCGCAGTCACCTGAAACATAATCTGCATTAAGCGGCTGACGGAGCGATAATGACCACTGGTCAAAAATTGCAATATCCAGCCGTTTCAATCTGGCGAACATAGATCAGATCACACCTAACTGGATACCCCCCCATAGTGTCAATTTAAAGGAAAAATAACAGGCCCATAGTAACAATATAATGATGTCCTTGTCATGCTTATATATTGGTGGAGTGAGCAGAGAGAGCTCTTACCTGTAGGAAGCTCTGTGCTGGATCCTTATAGTGATGCGTGGAGGGGAGGCAATAGCGGGACGCAGGAGGGGCAGGGCCTGTGAGACGGGCGGAGCCTCAGCTTCTAAATGCCTGCTGCTGCTGTACCAACAAATAAATGTTTTCCTAGATGTGAGGGAAATTAAGGGATATTGGGAGGGGGTGGGGCCTTGCCAGGGGCGGGGCCTCAGCTGTACCAGCCAGCCAGGTAAAAAAATATATGGGGGCGTAAGGAGGGGAGTTCTCCAACACAGCGCCTCCCTGCATTGCTAACCCCGCACCCTCCACCCCCTTTGGGTCTCACACAGTGCAGCTCCCAGTGTTGCAGTAGGCAAGTCTCTGCCCGAAGCTTCTGTTCTGTCCCGCACTGTGGCCGGCTGCAGTGGGGAGCCTCCGCTTACACTTCCTCTTCAGGACAGTCAGCCACTGCTACCCACATTGACGTCAGTATTGTATTCCGTGCAAGCTCCCCGGTGATTCTGGATTTCCCCATGCGCAGTCCACATTTTCAGAAGGACCCGTAAAATCCAGGAGGCATGGCAAGGTTTGCGGGGCAGCGGGAGGGTCAGTAAAAAAATGGGAGCCGGTAGGCAAGCCTGAACCAGGGGCATTCAGCTGAATAACCCCGGGAAGTCATGTATTAGGAGGATAGAAAATGTGTGTCTGACCTGCAGTGCATTTTTCCCTTGCAGCCTGGTGCAGCTGAAGCATGTGATTGATCAACCAGAGCACCTGTCAGGAACTCCCTTAAGATGGCAGGTTGGTAGTGTCACTTGCCTGTCTGGGCCATTTATCTGAATGACCGATGCTGGGGAAGCTGTCCGGTGACAGGGGAGTAGATCTCTGTTACACCATGTGGTGGATATTGGGAGGTTTAATAACGCTTATCCATATGGGTGATAAATAGAACTAGATTACTGACCATAGAAGGAAACAGAACATAGGCAGGGCACGAGGTACGGACTGTAGTTACCAGCAGGGATGACACATATGACCAGGACAGGAGCTGCAGTGAGTACCCAGCGTTAGGACATAGATAGTGTCCTGTAGTAATTACAGTAACCAATGAGTATTGATACACACAATGATGCTTCCAGTGGTGGGTAGTGCAATCAGCTGGAAGGCGTAAGCTTAGGGTACCCGGATGTGGATAGAGACATTGGGCAGGGCTCGTCTGCAGGGAGCACTCTGAGGCTGTTCTACTATGAGTGTCTCCGCTGCAGACTGTAGGAGCTTGGCAAGTAGACACCGTAAGATACCACAGGGATACACCGGAATAGTAGACGTGTGGGTGAGGGTGCCCCTAGGCACAACAGTAACGGCCGCTCCACGCTTAAATGTATTATTTTTATTGATTAGTTACAAGCCCCCTGCTGATGATAGCCAATTTAATAGAATATTAAAAAAGCCAATCTGACATTTTCTTTTTTAATGATGTATACATATTTACTATACTAAGTAGGAGAGCTTACAGGGGCAGTCTATGCTTGTCCTGACCACTTACACTCCATTCAAGATGGCATATGGTACCGTACTGTGGAAATATTTGACAGTTACTGGTACTTTTTGGGTTGACCATATCAACACAAGCATCCAAGTGCCGCCCCCTAGGCCTTATGAGAAATTCTCCAGTGGACTAGCACTGGGTGTATATCTCGTGTCACTGCAGAACAGACTGGCTGTTGGCGGAGAGTTTCTCCAACTGGACTGACTGGAGTGTGAAGCATACAATAGTGCACAGGGACTATGGACAGCACTCAGCAATACTGGCTAGCACAGCAGAGTACACAGAAGTCCTGCATGGAATACAGCAGGATTGGCTGGAACGTGGAAGCATTCAATAATGTACAAGAGTCTCGTGATAGCACTCAGCAATACTGGCTAGAGCTGGAGAAACAGACAGCAGCTTGGTGGAACAAACTGGACTGTGGAGCCAGGCAGGATAGAGCTGTAGAACTTGTTTGGGCAATGAGGTATGGCCAGGGAGAGACCTATATAGGGCACCCTGGCTGCTGTTTGGACAGACGAGTCATGTGCAGGAGATCTGGACTGGAATTGGTTCAGCCGTGGTCACCTGATCTCTGGCAAGATGATGGTGGCATCCATGACCTGGCAGCACTGGCACTACATGAAGAAAACAGTCAAACTTCTTATGATTTGGAACATGTTCTCACCGCTTAGGTGAGGACGCAGGTACAGTATGAAGTCACAGCGCCTGGTGCAGAAACGGCATTTCCAGTCCTATGTGTGACACTATCAGACCATAGGCCAGGCTGCAGCCTCTGCTACGAGGATGATTCATCCGCCAGCTGAAGAAGCGGCTCTCCGTGATAACACAACAGATGGTTCCGTGCTGGTGTCACCGCTGTTTACTGTCTGTGGATAAAAATCAACCTGGAGATCAAGATATGGGAGCAGCGAGATGTCACATATTATCTTTTATACCAATTACAGACATCAATAAATACTAGATAACAACCCAGTTATTCCCAAGGCAATGACAATGGCCAGTATTTACTAAAAATCCGGGAATTCACTAAGCACCAATCTCGGCAGTGTCTGGTCTATTCGTAATGGTTTGAATGACAACGTTCAGAAATACGAATGAATAGACCATCGGTCAAACGCGGCTGTTATTTCATAGAATACGGGAATTCACTATTCATTCGTATTTGGGTGTTAGTCTCTTAGGGCTCAAGTGCGGTCGTATTTTTTTGCGAATCGGTAAAAAAAGCGGCAAAAAAATAGATCTGTTTTTTTCAATCGTGTTTACATGTGTTGCAACTCAAAAATCACTCACACCTGAATTAGGATGCCTATAAAAGGATGTTAGGCCCATTTCAATACACCTACACTCAGAAATGGCAGCAGGACTGTGGGCCAGTGATCTTTTGTGTGCTGTGGGATTCCTCAGACTCAGACATCAGCCTGTAAGTACCCAGGGCTAAGAAAATGAACATGGTCAGCAGGTTGTACAGGTTCCGCGGAGGCTGCGCAGGCCTCGTTTTTTTAGGGGGCGTTTAAACTTGAACGCATTGTCCGATGATAGGGTCATACAGATGTTCCGTCTAAATCGTAACAACATTTTCCGTCTGTATGACCTTGTCAAACTGGGCCTAGACCCTGAGACAGCACGCTCTCGCTCTGTCTCAGGCCTGCACAAACTCCTGGCTGTGTTGCACTTTCTGGCTACTGGCAGCTTTCAGGCTGTGTCTGGGGATGTCATAGGAATCTCACAGCCCTCATTTTCCAGAATCTTAACACAGGTGATGTATACCTAACGACCTCTTCTGTTTTTTGTTTGTTTTAATTTCTCGGTGGCCAGTTCTGTCCTAAAATCTCATGTTTATTGTTCTTTAAAATGTTCACACAGGTGTTGGCTGTTTTGCAGCCCCACATCGAGGCCTCAATCTGCTTCCCTACCCAGGAGTCTCAGTGGCATGCCGTCAGGGTAGATTTCTATGAGCTGGCTGGCATGCCCAATGTGCTTGGAGCCATAGATTGCACACACATTCAGCTGAGAACACCTAGGGGCAGGCAGCACATATATACTAATCGCCATTTCGAACACTCCACAAATGTGCAGGTGGTTTGTGATGCAAATCTCAAAATAATGAGTGTTGTTGCTGGCTACCTTGGGGGCTGCCATGACTCCTTCATCCTCAGTCAGTCATCCCTCTTTGATAAGTTTGAGGACGGACAAATGCCAGATGGATGGCTGCTGGGTATGTAATTTGATATGTGTAGGCCTGCGTGTACTTTGTCCAAATACAGGTGCAGATGTATTAACCCAGGGGTGGCCAAACAGTCGATCGCGGACATGCGACCAGTCGATCACGATCCGCCGCCCAGCCACCCGAAGCCGCGCCTCTCCTGCCTGCCGCTCTGCCTCCTCAGTCTGGTCTGCGGCAGTGACGGCCGAGTGTATAGCTCAAATCAGGTGCCGGTTCGTTAGCCAATGAGAGCTCGCGGACTGGCACCTGATTTAAGCCATACATGCTGCCATCACCGCCGGAGATCAGACTGAGGAGGCAAAGCGGCAGACAGGAGAAGCGCGCGCTGCGATCTCCACACACCAACGGTGAGCTCTTCTATGGGGGCATATCTGGCATTGTGGGCACATAGCTCAGTGGGGGCATATCTGGCTCTGTTGGGTCATATGTGGCACTGGGGGCATATCTGGCTCTGCAGGCACATGGCACTGTGGGGGCATATCTGGCACTGTGGGGGCATATCTGTAATCTGGCGCTGTGGGGGCATATCTGTATCTGGCACTGTGGGGGCATATCTGGCACTGTGGGCACATGGCACTGTGAGGGCATATCTGGCACTGTGGGCACATGGCACTGTGGGGGCATATCTGGCACTGTGGGGGCATATCTGGCACTGTGGGG
This sequence comes from Pseudophryne corroboree, assembly GCF_028390025.1. Taxonomy (NCBI): domain Eukaryota; kingdom Metazoa; phylum Chordata; class Amphibia; order Anura; family Myobatrachidae; genus Pseudophryne; species Pseudophryne corroboree. The sequence goes on from NC_086453.1 coordinate 3,220,917, forward strand.
TCATATGTGGCACTGGGGGCATATCTGGCTCTGCGGGCACATGGCACTGTGGGGGCATATCTGGCACTGTGGGGGCATATCTGTAATCTGGTGCTGTGGGGGCATATCTGTATCTGGCACTGTGGGGGCATATCTGGCACTGTGGGCACATGGCACTGTGAGGGCATTTCTGGCACTGTGGGCACATGGCACTGTGGGGGCATATCTGGCACTGTGCGGGCATATCTGGCACTGTGGGGGCATATCTGGCACTGTGGGCTCATGGCACTGTTGGGGCATATCTGTATCTGGCACTGTGGGGGCATATCTGGCACTGTGGGCACATGGCACTGTGGGGGCATGTGTATCTGGCACTGTGGGGGCATATCTGGCACTGTGGGCACATGGCACTGTGGGGGCATATCTGTATCTGGCACTGTGGGGGCATATCTGGCACTGTGGGCACATGGTACTGTGGGGGCATGTGTATCTGGCACTGTGGGGGCATATGTGTTTGAGGTTTTTACCTGTGGGGGCCAATGTGTTATTTCGTGTGAGGCAGTCATTACACTCTGCGCAGCAAGGCTACGTCCCTTTTTCCCCCGTTATACCACGCCCACTTTTTGTTATATCACGCCCACTTTTATTATGCCACACACCCTTTTTGTGCGCGCGCCTGCGGCACGTGATGTTATTCCTCCTAGGTAGATCACAAAAGCTTTTTAGCTTTCACAGTAGATCACCGACTCCAAAAGTCAGGCCGCCCCTGTATTAACCTGTAGAAGGCATAAGGAAGTGAGAAACCAGTGATCTGTGCAAGGTGATAAAGGCACCAGCCAATCAGCTCCAATATGTAAATGAACATTTAGGAACAGATTGGCTGCTGCCTTTATTACCTTGCACATATCACTGGTATTTCAATTCCTTATGCCTTCTATAGGTTAATACATCTGCCCCACAGTGTGTTACTTATGTGTTGCTGTATCTTAACATGAATCACGTTACTATATCTGTCTTTTAGGTGATGGAGGATATGGCTGTTTCTCTTGGCTTCTAACTCCATTGTCCCGACCTGATACCCCTGCTGAACACAATTACAATCATGCACATAAGTCCACGCGGAATGTGATAGAAAGATGTTTTGGTGTGCTGAAATCTAGGTTTCGGTGTCTGGATAAGTCTGGTGGCCTTTTGTTGTATAGTCCCTCCAAGGTGACTCAAATTGTGTTCTGCTGCTGCTTTCTTCATAACATGTGTTTGCAACAACATCTGCCACATGTTGAGGAGGAGGAGGAGGAAGAAAGCAGCCAGCAAGCAGAGGAATTAGAGACATCTGGTGATACTTGGAGTACAGATGTAGGGAGGCAGGTTAGGCAAGAGATCATCACTCGCTATTTCTAAGGTAAGTTTGGTTTGCTTATTTCATTTGTTGTGTAATCATAAATAGATGTTTTGCCATTTTTATTGCCAAAACCATTACTCAGAATGTGTCTGTCTCCTTGACACATACAAACATACCCTCGCTTTATGAAAAACAAATGTCGCATGTGTATTGTGTGTATTTTTAAACTCAAAACAACAGATTATGAGTGGCATGCATTAAGTCTGGATAAGTGATCGTAAACTTGCAGTGCTAATATCTTACAAGCCCACATAATCCATTTAGTATTTCGCTTTATCATTGTGTGTAACGTCCTAATGCACAGGTTCACAAACTCGGCCCTCAGGACCACACACAGTGCATGTTTTTCACGTAACCCAGTAAAAGCACAGGTGTATGAATTACTCACAGACATATGTTAAAAGGTTCACAGGTGGAGCTAATTATGTCACTTGTGATTCTGTGAGGAGACCTGCAAAACATGCACTGTGTGGGTTCCTGAGGGCCGAGTTTGAGAACCTGTGTTCCCAAAAAACACTCCTCAACATATAATATGTTAGCCTTGTGGAATACATGTGTCCCTATATGTGATGCACCATCATATTTAAGACACACAAACTTACTGTAATCAGGAATAATTTATTTCCTGATGTTTGATGCAGTAAACTTGATGATGTGTAAGTAAATACACAGTTTGCCACATATATACATTAGAGATGAGCGCCTGAAATTTTTCGGGTTTTGTGTTTTGGTTTTGGGTTCGGTTCCGCGGCCGTGTTTTGGGTTCGACCGCGTTTTGGCAAAACCTCACCGAATTTTTTTTGTCGGATTCGGGTGTGTTTTGGATTCGGGTGGTTTTTTCAAAAAACCCTAAAAAACATCTTAAAACATTGAATTTGGGGGTCATTTTGATCCCATAGTATTATTAACCTCAATAACCATAATTAACACTCATTTTCAGTCTATTCTGAACACCTTACACCTCACAATATTATTTTTAGTCCTAAAATTTGCACCGAGGTCGCTGGATGACTAAGCTCAGCGACCCTAGTGGCCGACACAAACACCGGGCCCATCTAGGAGTGGCACTGCAGTGTCACGCAGGATGTCCCTTCCAAAAAACCCTCCCCAAACAGCACATGACGCAAAGAAAAAAAGAGGCGCAATGAGGTAGCTGTGTGAGTAAGATTAGCGACCCTAGTGGCCGACACAAACACCGGGCCCATCTAGGAGTGGCACTGCAGTGTCACGCAGGATGTCCCTTCCAAAAAACCCTCCCCAAACAGCACATGACGCAAAGAAAAAAAGAGGCGCAATGAGGTAGCTGACTGTGTGAGAAAGATAAGCGACCCTAGTGGCCGACACAAACACCGGGCCCATCTAGGAGTGGCACTGCAGTGTCACGCAGGATGTCCCTTCCAAAAAACCCTCCCCAAACAGCACATGACGCAAAGAAAAAAAGAGGCGCAATGAGGTAGCTGTGTGAGTAAGATTAGCGACCCTAGTGGCCGACACAAACACCTGGCCCATCTAGGAGTGGCACTGCAGTGTCACGCAGGATGTCCCTTCCAAAAAACCCTCCCCAAACAGCACATGACGCAAAGAAAAAAAGAGGCGCAATGAGGTAGCTGACTGTGTGAGAAAGATAAGCGACCCTAGTGGCCGACACAAACACCGGGCCCATCTAGGAGTGGCACTGCAGTGTCACGCAGGATGTCCCTTCCAAAAAACCCTCCCCAAACAGCACATGACGCAAAGAAAAAAAGAGGCGCAATGAGGTAGCTGACTGTGTGAGAAAGATAAGCGACCCTAGTGGCCGACACAAACACCGGGCCCATCTAGGAGTGGCACTGCAGTGTCACGCAGGATGTCCCTTCCAAAAAACCCTCCCCAAACAGCACATGACGCAAAGAAAAATAAAAGAAAAAAGAGGTGCAAGATGGAATTGTCCTTGGGCCCTTCCCACCCACCCTTATGTTGTATAAACAAAACAGGACATGCACACTTTAACCAACCCATCATTTCAGTGACAGGGTCTGCCACACGACTGTGACTGAAATGACGGGTTGGTTTGGACCCCCACCAAAAAAGAAGCAATTAATCTCTCCTTGCACAAACTGGCTCTACAGAGGCAAGATGTCCACCTCATCATCATCCTCCGATATATCACCGTGTACATCCCCCTCCTCACAGATTATCAATTCGTCCCCACTGGAATCCACCATGTCAGCTCCCTGTGTACTTTGTGGAGGCAATTGCTGCTGGTCAATGTCTCCGCGGAGGAATTGATTATAATTCATTTTAATGAACATCATCTTCTCCACATTTTCTGGATGTAACCTCGTACGCCGATTGCTGACAAGGTGAGCGGCGGCACTAAACACTCTTTCGGAGTACACACTTGTGGGAGGGCAACTTAGGTAGAATAAAGCCAGTTTGTGCAAGGGCCTCCAAATTGCCTCTTTTTCCTGCCAGTATAAGTACGGACTGTGTGACGTGCCTACTTGGATGCGGTCACTCATATAATCCTCCACCATTCTATCAATGGTGAGAGAATCATATGCAGTGACAGTAGACGACATGTCCGTAATGGTTGTCAGGTCCTTCAGTACGGACCAGATGTCAGCATCAGCAGTCGCTCCAGACTGCCCTGCATCACCGCCAGCGGGTGGGCTCGGAATTCGGATTTGGGATTTCGAAGAATGCACAGTTCTTTGCTGTGCTGCTTTTGCCAGCTTGAGTCTTTTCATTTTTCTAGCGAGAGGCTGAGTGCTTCCATCCTCATGTGAAGCTGAACCACTAGCCATGAACATAGGCCAGGGCCTCAGCCGTTCCTTGCCACTCCGTGTGGTAAATGGCATATTGGCAAGTTTACGCTTCTCCTCCGACAATTTTATTTTAGGTTTTGGAGTCCTTTTTTTTCTGATATTTGGTGTTTTGGATTTGACATGCTCTGTACTATGACATTGGGCATCGGCCTTGGCAGACGACGTTGCTGGCATTTCATCGTCTCGGCCATGACTAGTGGCAGCAGCTTCAGCACGAGGTGGAAGTGGATCTTGATCTTTCCCTAATTTTGGAACCTCAACTTTTTTGTTCTCCATATTTTATAGGCAGAACTAAAAGGCACCTCAGGTAAACAATGGAGATGGATGGATTGGATACTAGTATACAATTATGGACGGACTGCCACGGTTAGGTGGTATAAAAAAACCACGGTTAGGTGGTATATAATACAATTATGGATGGACGGACTGCCTGCCGAGTTCCGACACAGAGGTAGCCACAGCCGTGAACTACCGCACTGTACACTGGTTGATAAAGAGATAGTAGTATACTCGTAACAACTAGTATGACACTATGACGACGGTATAAAGAATGAAAAAAAAACCACGGTTAGGTGGTATATATTATAATAATAATACAATTATGGATAAACGGACTGCCTGCCGACTGCCGACACAGAGGTAGCCACAGCCGTGAACTACCGCACTGTACACTGGTTGATAAAGAGATAGTAGTATACTCGTAACAACTAGTATGACACTATGACGACGGTATAAAGAATGAAAAAAAAACCACGGTTAGGTGGTATATATTATAATAATAATACAATTATGGATGGACGGACTGCCTGCCGACTGCCGACACAGAGGTAGCCACAGCCGTGAACTACCGCACTGTACACTGGTTGATAAAGAGATAGTAGTATACTCGTAACAACTAGTATGACACTATGACGACGGTATAAAGAATGAAAAAAAAACCACGGTTAGGTGGTATATATTATAATAATAATACAATTATGGATGGACGGACTGCCTGCCGACTGCCGACACAGAGGTAGCCACAGCCGTGAACTACCGCACTGTACACTGGTTGATAAAGAGATAGTAGTATACTCGTAACAACTAGTATGACACTATGACGACGGTATAAAGAATGAAAAAAAAACCACGGTTAGGTGGTATATATTATAATAATAATACAATTATGGATGGACGGACTGCCTGCCGACTGCCGACACAGAGGTAGCCACAGCCGTGAACTACCGCACTGTACACTGGTTGATAAAGAGATAGTAGTATACTCGTAACAACTAGTATGACACTATGACGACGGTATAAAGAATGAAAAAAAAACCACGGTTAGGTGGTATATATTATAATAATAATACAATTATGGATGGACGGACTGCCTGCCGACTGCCGACACAGAGGTAGCCACAGCCGTGAACTACCGCACTGTACACTGGTTGATAAAGAGATAGTAGTATACTCGTAACAACTAGTATGACACTATGACGACGGTATAAAGAATGAAAAAAAAAACACGGTTAGGTGGTATATATTATAATAATAATACAATTATGGATGGACGGACTGCCTGCCGAGTTCCGACACAGAGGTAGCCACAGCCGTGAACTACCGCACTGTACACTGGTTGATAAAGAGATAGTAGTATACTCGTAACAACTAGTATGACACTATGACGACGGTATAAAGAATGAAAAAAAAAACACGGTTAGGTGGTATATATTATAATAATAATACAATTATGGATGGACGGACTGCCTGCCGACTGCCGACACAGAGGTAGCCACAGCCGTGAACTACCGCACTGTACACTGGTTGATAAAGAGATAGTAGTATACTCGTAACAACTAGTATGACACTATGACGACGGTATAAAGAAAGAAAAAAAAATACCACAGTTAGGTGGTATATATTATAATAATAATACAATTATGGATGGACGGACTGCCTGCCGACTGCCGACACAGAGGTAGCCACAGCCGTGAACTACCGCACTGTACACTGGTTGATAAAGAGATAGTAGTATACTCGTAACAACTAGTATGACACTATGACGGTATAAAGAATGAAAAAAAAACCACGGTTAGGTGGTATATATTATAATAATAATACAATTATGGATGGACGGACTGCCTGCCGACTGCCGACACAGAGGTAGCCACAGCCGTGAACTACCGCACTGTACACTGGTTGATAAAGAGATAGTAGTATACTCGTAACAACTAGTATGACACTATGACGACGGTATAAAGAAAGAAAAAAAAATACCACGGTTAGGTGGTATATATTGTAATACAATTATGGATGGACGGACTGCCTGCCGAGTTCCGACTGCCGACACAGAGGTAGCCACAGCCGTGAACTACCGCACTGTACTGTGTCTGCTGCTAATATAGACTGGTTGATAAAGAGATAGTATACAATACATACAACAATATACTACTATACTGGTGGTCAGGCACTGGTCACCACTAGTCACACTGGCAGTGGCACTCCTGCAGCAAAAGTGTGCACTGTTTAATTTTAAATTAATATAATATTATGTACTCCTGGGGGCTCCTGCTATAACAACCTGCAGTGCTCCCCAGTCTCCCCCACAATTATTATAAGCTTTGCCTTTTATACATTGATGTGCAGCACACTGGGCTGAGCTGAGTGCACACAGACTGAGTCACACTGTGTGACTGGCTGCTGCTGTGTATCGTTTTTTTTCAGGCAGAGAACGGATATAGCAGAGAACGGATATATTATATTAAAATAAATAAAAGTTAACTAACAACAACTGCACTGGTCACTGTGGTAAACTCTGTCTGACTCTGCACAATCTCTCTCTCTCTTCTAATCTAATTTCTAATGGAGAGGACGCCAGCCACGTCCTCTCCCTATCAATCTCAATGCACGTGTGAAAATGGCGGCGACGCGCGGCTCCTTATATAGAATCCGAGTCTCGCGAGAATCCGACAGCGTCATGATGACGTTCGGGCGCGCTCGGGTTAACCGAGCAAGGCGGGAGGATCCGAGTCTGCTCGGACCCGTGAAAAAAACATGAAGTTCGTGCGGGTTCGGTTTCAGAGAAACCGAACCCGCTCATCTCTAATATACATTATTATACACATTCTTTGATTTTTGTTTAAAAAGTACATATTTGTTTGTTTCAGCATCATGTGTAATAACATTCTTACTAATTGTTAACACACACAAACATATCCCAACAATACTGACATTCATTTTGTCAATGTTTTATAAAAAATTCATATTCATAAATATTAAAAGCTTTTTACGCAACTCAATTGTGTTCTTCTTGTAATGTTGTATAGAGAAGAAAGGTAAAATATGTATCAATACCATTGTAATTTGGATTGTCTGCAGGAAAAGAGAATGATTGGAATCTAGAAAGAGTAATGATTAGAAAAAAATCAAGTGGTCAGTTTACTTCCTGCTAAAGACATTCTGCCTGGCTGCCAATTATTGTGTCTGCAGGAAAAGAGAATGATTGGAACCTAGAAAGAGTAATGATTACAAAAAAATCAAGTGGTCAATTTACTTCCTGCTAACATGTATGTGCGGCTCCATCAACATTTCCCTCCTCCAATACAAAAAAAATGGTAAAGAATAAATGTGCATACAAATTTTATGCTGCTGTTTGTACCACTTATAATTAATAATGTTGTAAAAATTGTCAAGGAGCTAAGTGTTATATATTTTTTGCCAAACATACACTTACTAACTATTTTGAGTTACTTATCACAAATGTCTAACTTGTATTTTTTTCACGTTTTTTTTAGTGGCTGCTTGTCCTGCCCTTTGCCTTTAGCACTGTCATTTTGTCGTGCTCTGGTGGAGAGTCTTGGTCAGAGGTTCTCAAACTCGGTCCTCGGGAGCCCACACAGTGCATGTTTTGCAGGTAACCCAGCAGGTGCACAAGTGTATTAATTACTCACTGACACATTTTAAAAGGTCCACAGGTGGAGCTAATTATTTCACTTGCGATTCTGTGAGGAGACCTGCAAAACATGCACTGTGTGGGCTCCCGAGGACCGAGTTTGAGAACCTCTGGTCTTGGTGGTGATGAGACTGGCGTGATATTTGGAGTAGTCGTACCAGAACTGCTGCTTGTTTGCTGTTGGTGCATACATCTGAGTGTTTCATTCAGGTTAGTGAGGGTGGCATTGAGTTCACGTGTAGCAGCATTTTGATTGTCTACTATTCGGAATAAACTTTCATTAATCTTTTGATTGTTTTGAAAAATGTTCATATAACTTTGCTGTTGTCTGTGCTGTTCTTCCATTAGTCTTTGCTGTTCTTCCATTAGTCTGTGCTGTTCTTCCATTATGCGCTGTAAGTTGCCCATGACCTGTGTAATGTCTGTACGCATGAGTTCCATGGTATTGCCTATTCTGGTTGTTTATTCATTTTGTCTACTCAGATTTCTTGATATTCTTCTGAGGTGAGATGGTAGGCTTGCAAACATTTGTGTCTGCTTACGCAGGCAATCTTCATTAGTGGCCTGCTGTCTAGCCCAAATGGACCAAAACACCTGATCAGGGCCTTGTGTTCCTGGTGTTGTTGGGCTGTGTTGTGGTGGTGGTGGTGTGCTTTGCTGTGGTGGTGTACTCACAGGTGCTGGGGGGCTCATTCCTTGCCTTAATGGCTGCATTTCTAAGATGTTTGTCTCCTCCATGTCACTGTGTTGGTGTTGTTGCGGAGAGATGCTGTTCCCAGGACTAGAAGCTGAAATGTTAAACAAATCTCCGTTAGCTATCCATATGTTTGAGAAATGTAAACAAATCACTACACATGGAACACATGTCATTCACTGTTGCTTTCAACTATTCTGCCTAGCAACATCATCACTCATAGCTTAAATACATATATATGCCTGTTTGTGGCAAATGTGTCTGGTTACTTAATTGTGAAAGCAAACACTTTAGTTTTATTGTAGCTCACACATACTCCACCATAAAAACACATTGGAATACATAATGTGTTACCTTATAGCTTTGATCAAACAAACATAGTAATGTTTTTATATGTATTTTGCAATGTTACCTCAAACACACATGTGAAATTTTGAAAAACAACCTTACTTTTTGCAATAAAAAAAACATGCTTTTTTGTTGCAGCATCTTACACCCAATGTCATACTGTATGGCTCAAGTGGACATACATATCTTTACTGGATGTGGACAAGGCCATTTAGCTTGGATTCCATTTCAGCTTTTACTTACTGCGGTAAGTATTTAAGTTTTTGATGTGTTTTGACTTAATGCGGTTATGAAATATTTTGATTACGTTCTGAAATTTTTCTCATTTATTTCAGTTTGATACTCACAATCAAGATGAGGGGAGTGTGGATGACGTCTTGGAGGTGTATCCAAAATCTGGAGTGGGGGGACAGAACATACGGACGATAATCTTCGTGGTGGGGTAGCCTGCTGTGTTTGGCCCGGGACATACGACCTTGCTTTCTTTTTGGCCACAGGTTTTTTGTGGTGATGTGTTACAGAAGTGCCACTTCTGCTGCTCCATACTTCTTTTGATGGACCTTTTAATGAAAGTGCAATTTTGTTATGGCCATTCTTTTACAAGCATACCCTATACTACAATGGATACTTTACCTGCTTCTGCAGCGTCATCATCATCAGATGTGATAGGAGTTACTGGCCGACGAGTAGTACTGCTTTTTTCTAACAATGTATAAAATAATAAATAAAAACATTTTCATGCTATTGTGTATACATCCACCCATTATGCTTATAAACATTTATTCTTTTAGAAATGCTTTGTTTGTTTTTATTAAAAACATAAGGACCAGAAAAACAAAAATAAAAAACATAAAACAATAAACATTGTCCAATAGACATATGCACTATGGCAAAAACAACACAGGAAAACATGTACAGGACACTGACATAGGCCACAAGTAAAAAAAAAAAAAAACACACACATCTACATTTTGTATTAAAAGGATAAATATTACAGATGCAATATATAAATTGGTCTGTGATGTGGCACTCCAAAGACACATTACCACTATATGAGCCAAAACAAAATGTAGCAATTTTATTAACATTACACTGCAGTGTGGTGTCACGGTACAAATACAAGCAAAAAATTATCAAAGAAATAGTGTTATTTTGTTTACAAATTTAACATAATCTAATAATGACATTACACATGTAAGTGGTTTCCAAACCACTTTCCACTACTCCAGCCTCTAACATGACAACCACTGTTTTTTAAACATTGCACATGGATCACTTAAATATAAAACACAGTCACAAATTTTTTTTTAAAAACGTCCAAAAGGAAAACATTATTGGAGGACAATTCAGAGACACACCAAGTCCAAACTACACATGCAAAATATCTTTCAGAAAAACACATGACATACAATAAAGTAAGACGTTACATTGGCTTTTGTATAAAACATTAACCAAAACAATGTATTGGCTGACACACACTTGAAGATGAGAGTAATATGCAAAGTCACATGACACAAATTAAAAAACAAACAAAAAAAACATAGAATGTAAATGCAAATACACATGCTCACAATTCGTCCTGGGCCGATCTGAATCCCGGACATGGGTTGCAGAGACAACTTCAGGAGTGTCAGGAATCGACTCACCACTGTTATGTCGGTCCGCCGGAGCGGACTCCGTCTGGGGTCACTGCATGTTGCTGTCACCTGTCGCCCTGCTCATGGATGTCGCCGCGGGCCTGGAGGCGCCTCTGGAGTCAATGGGCGTGTGAGTGCGCCGCGTCCCTGCCGGGCCGCGGCATGGGCGCCGCCATGACAGTATTCCCCAGTGTATACCTTTCTGGCTTCACACCTTCCACACCTGCAGTGTGCTCCAGCCATCAGCAGTAGAGACTCCCTATCCAGGTGCATTCTAACAACTCACCTGTGATTCAGCCTGCAAGCTGATTGTGCTTTCCACCAGCACAGTGGACATTAACACCACGTCTCCTGCATTGCTACCAGGTTTGCTACTACTATTCCTATCTCTGCTGGCTCCACGTTTTAACCATTCCGGTTTCATTTCCATGCTACAAACTCTGCCATAGACTTTCAGTTTCAAACCATACTATTCCATTGCCATTACCATTGCCGTTACCATTGTCATTTCCATTGCATTCGTTTGTTTACTTTCTGCTGCATTATTATCTGGACTTTTCTGTTATTAATAAATCTACATTGTGCACATGCGCAGAAACCCAGTACAGCCTCCTCACTTCATTCCACCTACCTCCACTGACCCACTAGCGCCCCCTCCGGGGACACAAACAAAACCGTCTCTGACAGTAAGTTCAGGACCGATGGACTCGGACGGTGGTCAGAGTGTGGGGTCAGGGGCCTTAAAAAATCTGGTCTCCCGTTTGGATGGACAAGAGGTTGTGCAGCAGCAGATATTCCAGTTTCTGCAAGGGATGTCTTCCCGGATTGATACGTTACAACAATCTCTGCTAAGTGCGCCTGCACCTCCAGTTCCTGTTACCCCTGCACATGCCAGTGTTGGGGGTTCTTCTTCTTCTCCGGCTGCATCTGCTCCTGTATCTCGTTTGCACTTGCCTGTGCCTAGCAGGTATGATGGCAGTCCGAAGTTATGCCGTGGGTTCCTCAACCAGTGTGAAGTCCAGTTTGAACTTTTACCTCATAATTTTCCCACGCCAAGATCCAAGGTTGCTTATATCATCTCACTGCTCTCTGGATCAGCCCTGAGCTGGGTGTCTCCTCTGTGGGAACGTGCCGACCCGTTGATGAACAACTATGCCGAGTTTGTTTCCATCTTCAGACGCATCTTCGATGAACCGGGTCGTGCAACTTCAGCCTCCGCAGATCTTCTCCAGCTCCGTCAAGGGACTCGCAGTATGGGTCAATACGTCATCCAGTTCCAGACGCTAGCCGCAGAGATCCAGTGGAATAACCAAGCCTTAGTAGCAGCCTTCTGGCATGGACTCTCAGAGAAGATAAAAGATGAACTGGCAACTCGTGATATTCCTGAGCAATTACCCGAGCTAATCTCCCTATGTATCAAGTTGGACTCTCGCATCCGCGAACGCAACAATGAGCGTGCTCGTGCTGAGTGTCGCAAACCAAGAATGGTACCTCCTGTACAGTTGCAGCCTCCACCTTCTGATGAGCCTATGTAAATTAATAGGTCCCGCTTAACTGCTGAGGAGCGGTCAAGGAGACTCCGTGAGAGACTGTGTCTTTACTGTGCGGCAGTAGGCCACCAAATAAGTTCTTGTCCAGTGCGTTCGGGAAACGCCAGATCCTGACTTGTAAGGGAGGAGTCAAGTTGGGATCTTTCAAGCAAGCTCCTTCAACCCAAGATCTCATTCTTCCTGTGACCTTAGAGACGGTGGCTGGACTCCAATCTGCAACTGCGTTGGTAGACTGTGGTGCAGCGGGGAATTTCATCACTCAAGCTGCGGTAGACAAGTTTCATCTGCCGGTCTGTGAACTTTCATGTCCCGTCTACATTACGGCAGTAGATGGTAGCCGTATCTCTAAGGGGTATATCACTCAACAAACCAGGCCAGTGATACTGGGGGTTGGGTTCCTACATTCTGAGTTAATTAAGTTTTTAGTTATTCCACAGGCAACTCAGGAGATTGTGTTAGGTATGCCCTGGCTCCAGCTACATAACCCACAGATTGACTGGTCTACATTACAACTAACTGCTTGGGGGTCACATTGCCGTCAGTCTTGTTTAGCCCAAGTTGTTCCTGTCAAGACTTCTGAAATCAAGACCCCGTCTACTCTTCCTACGGCCTACCAAGACTTCGCTGACGTCTTCAGCGAAAAGGCCGCTGATGTTCTACCGCCCCATAGAGAGTGGGATTGCCCCATCGACCTTGTTCCTGGCAAAAAACCACCTAGGGGGCGCACCTACCCGTTATCTGTTCCTGAAACCGAAGCGATGAGTAAATACATCCAAGAAAATCTACAGAAAGGATTCATCCGTCCCTCATCATCACCTGCTGGGGCAGGTTTCTTTTTTGTTAAAAAGAAAGATGGAGGACTACGTCCATGTATTGACTACCGGGGACTTAATGACATTACCATTAAGAACAGCTACCCGTTACCTCTTATTACCGAGTTATTTGATAGGGTCAAAGGAGCCCGCATCTTCACCAAGTTAGATCTCCGCGGTGCCTATAATCTCATCAGAATCCGCAGCGGTGATGAATGGAAGACGGCTTTCAATACTCGGGATGGCCATTACGAGTACCTGGTAATGCCATTCGGGTTGAGCAATGCCCCAGCAGTGTTCCAGCACTTTGTTAATGAAATCTTCCGTGACGTTCTGTACAAATATCTCGTAGTTTACCTGGACGATATCCTCATCTTCTCTCAAGACCTCTCCTCTCATCGTCTCCAAGTCCGTGAAGTTCTCCGACGTCTTCGTGAGAATCGTCTCTACGGCAAGTTGTCCAAGTGCACCTTCGAAGTTGCCTCCGTACCCTTCCTGGGGTATATAATTTCTGGATCGGATCTTCAGATGGACCCGGCAAAATTGGAAGCCATTGCCAATTGGTCCATTCCGAATACTCTCAAGTCAATTCAACGATTCCTGGGCTTCGCCAATTATTATAGGAAATTCATCCGAGGCTTTTCAACTCTCATTGCTCCTATTACCAGCTTAACTCGAAAAGGGGCAGATCATTCCAACTGGTCAGAAGATGCCCTGGCTGCGTTTCAGAAAATCAAGATGGCTTTTATGACCGCACCAGTCTTGCTACAACCTGATGTTAATAAGCCATTCGAGTTGGAGGTGGATGCCTCCACAGTAGGAGTGGGAGCTGTTCTCTCTCAGATAGGAGCTGACGGGAAGATCCATCCCTGTGGATTCTTTTCCCGCAAATTTCTTCCTGCTGAAGTTAATTATTCCATCGGAGATCAAGAGCTTCTGGCGATTAAACTGGCCCTTGAGGAATGGAGGTATCTCCTGGAAGGGGCGAAGTTTCCATTTAACATCTATACGGATCATAAAAACCTGCTCTATCTGAAGGCAGCTCAGTGCCTTAATCCTCGCCAGTCCCGATGGGCTATGTTCTTCTCCCGTTTTAATTTTAAGCTCCATTTCCGCCCAGGTTCTCAGAATACCAAAGCAGATGCCCTGTCTCGATCCATGGAATCCGAGGACGAGATGTCCGATTCAGCACCACGCTCCATCCTGGATCCTGTGGCATTTGCCTCATCACAAGTTTCTCCAGCTCCGCCTCCTGGTAAGATTTTTGTTGCTCCTGAACTCCGTTCTAAGTTGCTGTCTTGGGCCCATCAGTCTAAGTTTACTGGGCATCCTGGTGTCCTAAAGACTTTTAAATTTCTCTCCGGGACATATTGGTGGCCAAAAATGAAAGTTGACATCAAGGACTTTGTAGCGTCTTGTCCTAAATGTGTGCAGCACAAGACTCCTCGTCAGTCTCCAGCAGGTCAACTACAGCCATTATCCATCCCCAGCCGTCCTTGGTCACATCTGTCGATGGATTTCGTCTCTGACCTTCCCTCCTCCCAAGGATACAACACCATCTGGGTAGTGGTCGACAGATTCACCAAAATGGCTCATTTTGTTCCACTCCAAGGACTTCCTTCAGCTCCAAAACTGGCTCAAATCTTCCTGCGGGAGATTTTCCGTTTACATGGACTACCCACTGAAATAATATCTGACCGTGGAGTCCAGTTTGTGGCAAGGTTTTGGAGAGCTCTCTGTTCTGCCATGCAGGTCCATCTCAAGTTCTCGTCAGCATATCATCCTCAGACGAATGGGCAGACAGAGAGGGTAAACCAGGAGTTGGAAACTTTCCTGAGACTGTACGTATCATCTTCCCAAGATGACTGGGTGGATTTGCTCCCGTGGGCCGAATTCGCTCACAATTTCCGCTACCACACAGCTACTGAAACCACTCCGTTCTTCGCTGTTTATGGGCAACATCCACGAGTTCCTGATTTTCAAGACCTTCCTAGCATCGATGTTCCTGCTGCCACTACTGTCCTCAGTCAGTTCTCAACCATCTGGAGGAAGATTCATACTTCACTCAAAAAGGCTTCTGCTCGGTACAAATTCTTTGCCGACCGCAAGAGACGTGCAGTTCCCAGCTTGAAACCTGGGGATAAAGTCTGGCTGTCAACCCGGAATCTTCGTCTTAAAGTGCCTTCGATGAAGTTTGCACCACGCTTCATCGGTCCTTTCTCCATCGAAAGAGTTCTAAATCCTGTGGCTTACAAGCTCAAGTTACCCTCTTCTTTGCGTATTCCTAATGCTTTCCATATCTCTCTCCTCAGACCATTAGTCCTGAATCGCTTCCAAAGAGCTCTTCCAGTTGGCCCCAGCATTCCAACTCAGCGGGGCATAGAGTTCGAGATAGAGAAGATCCTGGACTCCCGTCACCGGTATGGTCGTCTGCAATATCTCATCGACTGGGCCGGTTATGGTCCTGAGGAGAGGAGTTGGGTGAACTCTGCTGATGTCCACGCTCCCAGGTTGGTCCGTGTTTTCCACAGGTCTCATCCTTCCAAGCCACGTGGGTGTTCGGTGCCCACCCATAAAGGAGGGGGTACTGTCAGGAATCGACTCACCACTGTTATGTCGGTCCGCCGGAGCGGACTCCGTCTGGGGTCACTGCATGTTGCTGTCACCTGTCGCCCTGCTCATGGATGTCGCCGCGGGCCTGGAGGCGCCTCTGGAGTCAATGGGCGTGTGAGTGCGCCGCGTCCCTGCCGGGCCGCGGCATGGGCGCCGCCATGACAGTATTCCCCAGTGTAAGTGCGGCGCCCAATCCGGAGCTTGGCCGCACCCCCTTGTCTCACTCCAGCCAATGCCTGCCGGTCAGGGGGTATATCAGGAGCTGCTGGGTGAGTCAGAGGTTGTCCTGAACTTTGTGTCACTCCTGCGACTCGTGTGTTTGGACCTGTTATCCTGTTCCTCCGTGTTCCTGGATATTCACCTGATCCTCCGTGTTCCTGGATACTCCCCTGTGTCTCCGTGTTCCTGGATATTCTCCTGTATCTGCTACTCCGTGGAACTACAAGCACCAGCACCACAGCAATACCTTTCTGGCTTCACACCTTCCACACCTGCAGTGTGCTCCAGCCATCAGCAGTAGAGACTCCCTATCCAGGTGCATTCTAACAACTCACCTGTGATTCAGCCTGCAAGCTGATTGTGCTTTCCACCAGCACAGTGGACATTAACACCACGTCTCCTGCATTGCTACCAGGTTTGCTACTACTATTCCTATCTCTGCTGGCTCCACGTTTTAACCATTCCGGTTTCATTTCCATGCTACAAACTCTGCCATAGACTTTCAGTTTCAAACCATACTATTCCATTGCCATTACCATTGCCGTTACCATTGTCATTTCCATTGCATTCGTTTGTTTACTTTCTGCTGCATTATTATCTGGACTTTTCTGTTATTAATAAATCTACATTGTGCACATGCGCAGAAACCCAGTACAGCCTCCTCACTTCATTCCACCTACCTCCACTGACCCACTAGCGCCCCCTCCGGGGACACAAACAAAACCGTCTCTGACAAGGAGGTATTACACTCCGCATGGGCTCCTCATACTCCAGATATCTTGCAATATAGGGCTGCCCACCACCGGTTTTCCGAGCAGACTTGGCCTTCTTGGCCATTTTGGACTTGACACGTCGCTTTATGTCATAGTACCGTTTGCGGCACGTGTCCTCCGTCCGCTTGACCACCCCCTCACTATTGACAGCAGCAACAACTTTCACCCACAACACCGTCTTCCTCCGTGTTGGCACCTTGGCGGACTAAGGGCCAAATAGCTGCCTCTGATACTTCATCAGCTCACGCACCAATGCCACATTTTCAGCAAAACTAAACTTTACATTCCGCCCAGTCTTAGTAGTGGTGTGTGGCTGCGGAGCACTCTGACTGTCACTATCACTTGAGGCTGCTGCAGCAACCTCACCCACCTCCTCCACCTCACTAACCTCACTAACACTCACCTCCTCCACCTGACCGACCTCCTCCCCCTCACTCACACTCTCCACCTCACCCACCTCTGAGTCACACATAATTGTGTGTCTAAACAGTTAACAAAGAAAAAAATAATGACAAACAACACATTCCTCCACTACCACTACACAACTCACATACACACACCCACACATACACACACACACAAACACTGACAAGGGACTATAAAGAAAAATAACTTGGACTAAAAATTAGACAAAACCACAAAATACAAGACAACAAGAATGACAAGACGACTTACAAACACAATACCACACTCAGAAATCGCTACCAATACTCCTCACCAAACCACAAATTCACCTACCTCCACAGCACAACCTCTCTCCTCACCACTAACTAAACCCACGAGGTGCGGACGGTTTGGGGCGTATTTATATGGTTGCGCACAGACACTCCTACCATCTGAAACACAACCAATCACGAACGGGGATGAAAATCGAAACTGAAAGTGAAAATGCGCCCGCGGGAAAAAAAAAACCCTGCCGCGTTTAACTTAGGAAAAAAAACAGCAAATACAACAAAAACACGTACGCAAACGACAATGACGGCCGTAAATCTGCCCAAAAAAAACGACTGGCATCGACATCGGAAAACACGACAACCATAAAGTCGACTGCTTCGTAACTTTGCGTATATGGATTCAAAAAGTTGCATGAAAATGCACCCGATACAAAACGAGTTTAAACACTACACAGACCAACTGAAACACGAATATTAGTAAATATTGCCCAATGTGTGTATTAAAGAGATGTTCTATTAGTAATCTGATACCATGCTAGATCTGTTACATGTTAAATGAATATCTTCATGAATAGTTATCCGCAGAGCTGACAATCCAATTCTACAAAGATTAGTGACTGCGCATTATAACACCAGCTGTATACATATAGAGACCAGGAGAACGTGAGGGACATGGAAGACAGAACACAAGGGACATGGAAGATGAGATCAAGAGAAACACATGATGGAAATTGAAGAACAAGGAAGACTGGGAACACTTGAGAAATATGGACGATAAGAAAAGAGGAGACCGGAAATACATGAGGGACATAGAAGATAAGAATAAGGCAGAA
This sequence comes from Pseudophryne corroboree, assembly GCF_028390025.1. Classification (NCBI taxonomy): domain Eukaryota; kingdom Metazoa; phylum Chordata; class Amphibia; order Anura; family Myobatrachidae; genus Pseudophryne; species Pseudophryne corroboree. The sequence goes on from NC_086453.1 coordinate 3,239,189, forward strand.
CATGAAGGGAGACAGGGAGCACAAGGGACATAGAATATAAGAAGAATGGACACGGAGACCATGAGGGACATGAAAGATAAAACAATGAAGACAAAGAGCACATGAAGAACATTATATGTAAGAACCAGGGAGACTGGGAGCACATGAAGAACATTGTAGGTAAGAACCAGGGAGACTGGGAGCACATGAAGAACATTGTAGGTAAGAACCAGGGAGACTGGGAGCACATGAGGAACATTATAGGTAAGAACCAGGGAGACTGGGAGCACATAAGGAACATTATAGGTAAGAACCAGGGAGACTGGGAGCACATGAGGAACATTATAGGTAAGAACCAGGGAGACTGGGAGCACATGAGGAACATTATAGGTAAGAACCAGGGAGACTGGGAGCACATGAGGAACATTATAGGTAAGAACCAGGGAGACTGGGAGCACATGAGGAACATTATAGGTAAGAACCAGGGAGACTGGGAGCACATGAAGAACATTATAGGTAAGAACCAGGGAGACTGGGAGCACATGAGGAACATTATAGGTAAGAACCAGGGAGACTGGGAGCACATGAGGAACATTATAGGTAAGAACCAGGGAGACTGGGAGCACATGAGGAACATTATAGGTAAGAACCAGGGAGACTGGGAGCACATGAGGAACATTATAGGTAAGAACCAGGGAGACTGGGAGCACATGAGGAACATTATAGGTAAGAACCAGGGAGACAGAGAGCACATGAGGAACATTATAGGTAAGAACCAGGTAGACTGGGAGCACATGAGGAACATTATAGGTAAGAACCAGGGAGACAGAGAGCACATGAGGAACATTATAGGTAAGAACCAGGGAGACTGGGAGCACATGAGGAACATTATAGGTAAGAACCAGGGAGACTGGGAGCACATGAGGAACATTATAGGTAAGAACCAGGGAGACAGAGAGCACATGAGGAACATTATAGGTAAGAACCAGGGAGACTGGGAGCACATGAGGAACATTATAGGTAAGAACCAGGGAGACTGGGAGCACATGAGGAACATTATAGGTAAGAACCAGGGAGACTGGGAGCACATGAGGAACATTATAGGTAAGAACCAGGGAGACTGGGAGCACATGAGGAACATTATAGGTAAGAACCAGGGAGACTGGGAGCACACGAGGAACATTATAGGTAAGAACCAGGGAGACTGGGAGCATATGAGGAATATTATAGGTAAGAACCAGGGAGACTGGGAGCACATGAGGAACATTATAGGTAAGAACCAGGGAGACTGGGAGCACATGCAGAACATTGTAGGTAAGAACCGAGAAGACAGAGAGCACATGAAGAACATTGTAGGTAAGAACCAGGGAGACTGGGAGCACATGAGGAACATTATAGGTAAGAACCAGGGAGACTGGGAGCACATGAAGAACATTATAGGTAAGAATCAGGGAGACTGGGAGCACATGAAGAACATTATAGGTAAGAACCAGGGAGACTGGGAGCACATGAGGAACATTAGAGGTAAGAACCAGGGAGACTGGGAGCACGTGAAGAACATTATAGGTAAGAACCAGGGAGACTGGGAGCATGTGAAGAACATTGTAGGTAAGAACCGAGAAGACAGAGAGCACATGAAGAACATTGTAGGTAAGAACCAGGCAGACTGGGAGCACATGAAGAACATTGTAGGTAAGAACCAGGGAGACTGGGAGCACATGAGGGATATTATAGGTAAGAACCAGGGAGACTGGGAGCACATGAAGAACATTGTAGGTAAGAACCAGGGAGACTGGGAGCACATGAGGGATATTATAGGTAAGAACCAGGGAGACTGGGAGCACATGAAGAACATTGTAGGTAAGAACCAGGGAGACTGGGAGCGCATGAAGAACATTATAGGTAAGAACCAGGGAGACTGGGAGCACATGAAGAACATTATAGGTAAGAATCAGGGAGACTGGGAGCACATGAAGAACATTATAGGTAAGAACCAGGGAGACTGGGAGCATGTGAAGAACATTGTAGGTAAGAACAGAGAAGACAGAGAGCACATGAAGAACATTGTAGGTAAGAACCAGGGAGACTGGGAGCACATGAAGAACATTGTAGGTAAGAACCAGGGAGACTGGGAGCACATGAGGGATATTATAGATAAGAACCAGGGAGACTGGGAGCACATGAAGAACATTGTAGGTAAGAACCAGGGAGACTGGGAGCGCATGATCAACACTATAGGTAAGAACCAGGGAGACTGGGAGCACATGAAGAACATTATAGGTAAGAACCAGGGAGACTGGAAGCACATGAAGAACATTGTAGGTAAGAACCAGGGAGACTGGGAGCACATGAGGGATATTATAGGTAAGAACCAGGGAGACTGGGAGCACATGAAGAACATTGTAGGTAAGAACCAGGGAGACTGGGAGCACATGAGGGATATTATAGGTAAGAACCAGGGAGACTGGGAGCACATGAAGAACATTATAGGTAAGAACCAGGGAGACTGGGAGCACATGAAGAACATTATAGGTAAGAACCAGGGAGACTGGGAGCACATGAGGAACATTATAGGTAAGAACCAGGGAGACTGGGAGCACATGAGGAACATTATAGGTAAGAACCAGGGAGACTGGGAGCACATGAGGAACATTATAGGTAAGAACCAGGGAGACTGGGAGCACATGAGGGATATTATAGGTAAGAACCAGGGAAACTGGGAGCACATGAAGAACATTATAGGTAAGAACCAGGGAGACTGGGAGCACATGAAGAACATTATAGGTAAGGACCAGGGAGACTGGGAGCACATGAAGAACACTATAGGTAAGAACCAGGGAGACTGGGAGCACGTGAGGAACATTATAGGTAAGAACCAGGGAGACTGGAAGCACATGAAGAACATTGTAGGTAAGAACCAGGGAGACTGGGAGCACATGAAGAACATTATAGGCAAGAACCAGGGAGACTGGGAGCACATGAGGAACATTATAGGTAAGAACCAGGGAGACTGAGAGCACATGAAGAACATTATAGGTAAGAGCTAGGGAGACTGGGAGCACATGAAGAACATTATAGGTAAGTACCAGGGAGACTGGGAGCACATGAAGAACATTATAGATAAGAACCAGGGAGACTGGGAGCACATGAGGAACATTATAGGTAAGAACCAGGGAGACTGAGAGCACATGAAGAACATTATAGGTAAGAGCCAGAGAGACTGGGAGCACATAAAGAACATTATAGGTAAGAACCAGGGAGACTGGGAGCACATGAGGGATATTATAGGTAAGAACCAGGGAGACTGGGAGCACATGAAGAACATTGTAGGTAAGAACCAGGGAGACTGGGAGCGCATGAAGAACATTGTAGGTAAGAACCAGGGAGACTGGGAGCACATGTGGGATATTATAGGTAAGAACCAGGGAGACTGGGAGCACATGAAGAACATTGTACGTAAGAACCAGGGAGACTGGGAGCACATGAGGGATATTATAGGTAAGAACCAGGGAGACTGGGAGCACATGAAGAACATTGTAGGTAAGAACCAGGGAGACTGGGAGCGCATGAAGAACATTATAGGTAAGAACCAGGGAGACTGGGAGCACATGAAGAACATTATAGGTAAGAATCAGGGAGACTGGGAGCACATGAAGAACATTATAGGTAAGAACCAGGGAGACTGGGAGCACATGAAGAACATTATAGGTAAGAACCAGGGAGACTGGGAGCACATGAAGAACATTATAGGTAAGAACAAGGGAGACTGGGAGCATGTGAAGAACATTGTAGGTAAGAACCGAGAAGACAGAGAGCACATGAAGAACATTGTAGGTAAGAACCAGGGAGACTGGGAGCACATGAGGGATATCATAGGTAAGAACCAGGGAGACTGGGAGCACATGAAGAACATTGTAGGTAAGAACCAGGGAGACTGGGAGCACATGAGGGATATTATAGGTAAGAACCAGGGAGACTGGGAGCACATGAAGAACATTATAGGTAAGAACCAGGGAGACTGGGAGCACATGAAGAACATTATAGGTAAGAACCAGGGAGACTGGGAGCACATGAGGAACATTATAGGTAAGAACCAGGGAGACTGGGAGCACATGAGGAACATTATAGGTAAGAACCAGGGAGACTGGGAGCACATGAGGGATATTATAGGTAAGAACCAGGGAGACTGGGAGCACATGAAGAACATTGTAGGTAAGAACCAGGGAGACTGGGAGCACATGAAGAACATTGTAGGTAAGAACCAGGGAGACTGGGAGCACATGAGGGATATTATAGGTAAGAACCAGGGAGACTGGGAGCACATGAAGAACATTGTAGGTAAGAACCAGGGAGACTGAGAGCACATGAAGAACATTATAGGTAAGAACCAGGGAGACTGGGAGCACATGAAGAACATTATAGGTAAGAACCAGGGAGACTGGGAGCACATGAGGAACATTATAGGTAAGAACCAGGGAGACAGGGAGCACATGAGGAACATTATAGGTAAGAACCAGGGAGACTGGGAGCACATGAGGGATATTATAGGTAAGAACCAGGGAGACTGGGAGCACATGAAGAACATTATAGGCAAGAACCAGGGAGACTGGGAGCACATGAAGAACATTATAGGTAAGAACCAGGGAGACTGGGAGCACATGAGGGATATTATAGGTAAGAACCAGGGAGACTGGGAGCACATGAAGAACATTATAGGTAAGAACCAGGGAGACTGGGAGCACATGAAGAACATTATAGGTAAGAACTAGGGAGACTGGGAGCACATGAAGAACATTATAGGTAAGACCCAGGGAGACTGGTAGCACGTGAGGAACATTATAGGTAAGAACCAGGGAGACTGGAAGCACATGAAGAACATTGTAGGTAAGAACCAGGAAGACAGAGAGCACATAAAGAACATTATAGGTAAGAACCAGGGAGACTGGGAGCACATGAAGAACATTGTAGGTAAGAACCAGGGAGACTGGAAGCACATGAAGAACATTGTAGGTAAGAACCAGGAAGACAGAGAGCACATAAAGAACATTGTAGGTAAGAACCAGGGAGACTGGGAGCACATGAAGAACATTGTAGGTAAGAACCAGGGAGTCTGGGAGCACATGAAGAACATTATAGGTAAGAACAAGGGAGACTGGGAGCACATGAGGAACATTATAGGTAAGAACCAGGGAGACTGGGAGCACATGAAGAACATTATAGGTAAGAACCAGGGAGACTGGGAGCACATGAAGAACATTATAGGTAAGAACCAGGAAGACAGAGAGCACATAAAGAACATTGTAGGTAAGAACCAGGGAGACTGGGAGCACATGAAGAACATTGTAGGTAAGAACCAGGGAGACTGGAAGCACATGAAGAACATTGTAGGTAAGAACCAGGAAGACAGAGAGCACATAAAGAACATTATAGGTAAGAACCAGGGAGACTGGGAGCACATGAAGAACATTGTAGGTATGAACCAGGGAGACTGGGAGCACATGAAGAACATTGTAGGTAAGAACCAGGGAGACTGGGAGCACATGAAGAACATTGTAGGTAAGAACAAGGGAGACTGGGAGCACATGAAGAACATTATAGGTAAGAACCAGGGAGACTGGGAGCACATGAAGAACATTGTAGGTGAGAACCAGGTAGACTGGGAGCACATGAAGAACATTATAGGTAAGAACCAGGGAGACTGGGAGCACATGAAGAACATTGTAGGTAAGAACAAGGGAGACTGGGAGCACATGAAGAACATTGTAGGTAAGAACCAGGGAGACTGGGAGCACATGAAGAACATTATAGGTAAGAACCAGGAAGACAGAGAGCACATAAAGAACATTGTAGGTAAGAACCAGGGAGACTGGGAGCACATGAAGAACATTGTAGGTAAGAACCAGGGAGACTGGAAGCACATGAAGAACATTGTAGGTAAGAACCAGGAAGACAGAGAGCACATAAAGAACATTATAGGTAAGAACCAGGGAGACTGGGAGCACATGAAGAACATTGTAGGTAAGAACCAGGAAGACAGAGAGCACATAAAGAACATTGTAGGTAAGAACCAGGGAGACTGGGAGCACATGAGGGATATTATAGGTAAGAACTAGGGAGACTGGGAGCACATGAAGAACATTGTAGGTAAGAACCAGGGAGACTGGGAGCACATGAAGAACATTATAGGTAAGAACCAGGGAGACTGGGAGCACATGAAGAACATTATAGGTAAGAACCAGGGAGACTGGGAGCACATGAAGAACATTAGAGGTAAGAACCAGGGAGACTGGGAGCACATGAAGAACATTATAGGTAAGAATCAGGGAGACTGGGAGCACATGAAGAACATTATAGGTAAGAACCAGGGAGACTGGGAGCACATGAAGAACATTGTAGGTAAGAACAAGGGAGACTGGGAGCACATGAAGAACATTGTAGGTAAGAACCAGGGAGACTGGGAGCACATGAAGAACATTATAGGTAAGAACCAGGAAGACAGAGAGCACATAAAGAACATTGTAGGTAAGAACCAGGGAGACTGGGAGCACATGAAGAACATTGTAGGTAAGAACCAGGGAGACTGGAAGCACATGAAGAACATTCTAGGTAAGAACCAGGAAGACAGAGAGCACATAAAGAACATTATAGGTAAGAACCAGGGAGACTGGGAGCACATGAAGAACATTGTAGGTAAGAACCAGGAAGACAGAGAGCACATAAAGAACATTGTAGGTAAGAACCAGGGAGACTGGGAGCACATGAGGGATATTATAGGTAAGAACTAGGGAGACTGGGAGCACATGAAGAACATTGTAGGTAAGAACCAGGGAGACTGGGAGCACATGAAGAACATTATAGGTAAGAACCAGGGAGACTGGGAGCACATGAAGAACATTATAGGTAAGAACCAGGGAGACTGGGAGCACATGAAGAACATTATAGGTAAGAACCAGGGAGACTGGGAGCACATGAAGAACATTATAGGTAAGAATCAGGGAGACTGGGAGCACATGAAGAACATTATAGGTAAGAACCAGGGAGACTGGGAGCACATGAAGAACATTGTAGGTAAGAACCAGGAAGACAGAGAGCACATAAAGAACATTGTAGGTAAGAACCAGGGAGACTGGTAGCACATGAGGGATATTATAGGTAAGAACTAGGGAGACTGGGAGCACATGAAGAACATTGTAGGTAAGAACCAGGAAGACAGAGAGCACATAAAGAACATTGTAGGTAAGAACCAGGGAGACTGGGAGCACATGAGGGATATTATAGGTAAGAACTAGGGAGACTGGGAGCACATGAAGAACATTGTAGGTAAGAACCAGGGAGACTGGGAGCACATGAAGAACATTATAGGTAAGAACCAGGGAGACTGGGAGCACATGAAGAACATTATAGGTAAGAACCAGGGAGACTGGGTGGGAGCACATGAAGAACATTGTAGGTAAGAACAAGGAAGACAGAGAGCACATAAAGAACATTGTAGGTAAGAACCAGGGAGACTGGGAGCACATGAGGGATATTATAGGTAAGAACTAGGGAGACTGGGAGCACATAAAGAACATTGTAGGTAAGAACCAGGGAGACTGGGAGCACATGAAGAACCTTATAGATAAGAACCAGGGAGACTGGGAGCACATGAGGAACATTATAGGTAAGAACCAGGGAGACTGAGAGCACATGAAGAACTTTATAGGTAAGAGCCAGGGAGACTGGGAGCACATGAAGAACATTATAGGTAAGAACCAGTGAGACTGGGAGCACATGAGGGATATTATAGGTAAGAACCAGGGAGACTGGGAGCACATGAAGAACATTGTAGGTAAGAACCAGGGAGACTGGGAGCGCATGAAGAACATTGTAGGTAAGAACCAGGGAGACTGGGAGCACATGTGGGATATTATAGGTAAGAACCAGGGAGACTGGGAGCACATGAAGAACATTGTAGGTAAGAACCAGGGAGACTGGGAGCACATGAGGGATATTATAGGTAAGAACCAGGGAGACTGGGAGCACATGAAGAACATTGTAGGTAAGAACCAGGGAGACTGGGAGCGCATGAAGAACATTATAGGTAAGAACCAGGGAGACTGGGAGCACATGAAGAACATTATAGGTCAGAATCAGGGAGACTGGGAGCACATGAAGAACATTATAGGTAAGAACCAGGGAGACTGGGAGCACATGAAGAACATTATAGGTAAGAACCAGGGAGACTGGGAGCACATGAAGAACATTATAGGTAAGAACCAGGGAGACTGGGAGCATGTGAAGAACATTGTAGGTAAGAACCAGGGAGACTGGGAGCACATGAAGAACATTATAGGTAAGAACCAGGAAGACAGAGAGCACTTAAAGAACATTGTAGGTAAGAACCAGGGAGACTGGGAGCACATGAGGGATATTATAGGTAAGAACCAGGGAGACTGGGAGCACATGAAGAACATTGTAGGTAAGAACCAGGAAGACAGAGAGCACATAAAGAACATTGTAGGTAAGAACCAGGGAGACTGGGAGCACATGAGGGATATTATAGGTAAGAACTAGGGAGACTGGGAGCACATGAAGAACATTGTAGGTAAGAACCAGGGAGACTGGGAGCACATGAAGAATATTATAGGTAAGAACCAGGGAGACTGGGAGCACATGAAGAACATTATAGGTAAGAACCAGGGAGACTGGGAGCACATGAAGAACATTATAGGTAAGAACCAGGGAGACTGGGAGCACATGAAGAACATTATAGGTAAGAATCAGGGAGACTGGGAGCACATGAACAACGTTATAGGTAAGAACCAGGGAGACTGGGAGCACATGAAGAACATTGTAGGTAAGAACCAGGAAGACAGAGAGCACATAAAGAACATTGTAAGTAAGAACCAGGGAGACTGGGAGCACATGAGGGATATTATAGGTAAGAACTAGAGAGACTGGGAGCACATGAAGAACATTGTAGGTAAGAACCAGGAAGACAGAGAGCACATAAAGAACATTGTAGGTAAGAACCAGGGAGACTGGGAGCACATGAGGGATATTATAGGTAAGAACTAGGGAGACTGGGAGCACATGAAGAACATTGTAGGTAAGAACCAGGGAGACTGGGAGCACATGAAGAACATTGTAGGTAAGAACCAGGGAGACTGGGAGCACATGAAGAACATTATAGGTAAGAACCAGGGAGACTGGGAGCACATGAAGAACATTATAGGTAAGAACCAGGGAGACTGGGAGCACATGAGGAACATTATAGGTAAGAACCAGGGAGACTGGGAGCACATGAGGAACATTATAGGTAAGAACAAGGGAGACTGGGAGAACATGAGGAACATTATAGGTAAGAACCAGGGATACTGGTAGCACATGAGGAACATTATAGGTAAGAACCAGGGATACTGGGAGCACATGAGGAACATTATAGGTAAGAACCAGGGAGACTGGGAGCATGTGAGGAACATTATAGGTAAGAACCAGGGAGACTGGGAGCACATGAAGAACATTATAGGTAAGAACCAGGGAGACTGGGAGCACATGAAGAACATTATAGGTAAGAACCAGGGAGACTGGGAGCACATGAAGAACATTATAGGTAAGAACCAGGGAGACTGGGAGCACATGAAGAACATTATAGGTAAGAACCAGGGAGACTGGGAGCACATGAAGAACATTATAGGTAAGAACCAGGGAGACTGGGAGCACATGAAGAACATTGTAGGTAAGAACCAGGAAGACAGAGAGCACATAAAGAACATTGTAGGTAAGAACCAGGGAGACTGGGAGCACGTAAGGAACATTATAGGTAAGAACCAGGGAGACTGGAAGCACATGAAGAACATTGTAGGTAAGAACCAGGAAGACAGAGAGCACATGAAGAACATTATAGGTAAGAACCAGCAAGACAGAGAGCACATGAAGAACATTGTAGGTAAGAACTAGGGAGACTGGGAGCATGTGAAGAACATTAAAGGTAAGAACCAGGGAGACTTGGAGCACATGAAGAACATTGTAGGTAAGAACAAGGGAGACTGGGAGCACATGAGGGATATTATAGGTAAGAACTAGGGAGACTGGGAGCACATGAAGAACATTATAGGTAAGAACCAGGGAGACTGGGAGCACATGAAGAACATTGTAGGTAAGAACCAGGGAGACTGGGAGCACATGAAGAACATTATAGGTAAGAACCAGGGAGACTGGGAGCACATGAGGAACATTATAGGTAAGAACCAGGGAGACTGGGAGCACATAAGGAACATTATAGGTAAGAACCAGGGAGACTGGGAGCACATGAAGAACATTATAGGTAAGAACCAGGGAGACTGGGAGCACATGAAGAACATTATAGGTAAGAACCAGGGAGACTGGGAGCACATGAAGAACATTATAGGTAAGAACCAGGGAGACTGGGAGCACATGAAGAACATTATAGGTAAGAACCAGGGAGACTGGGAGCACATGAAGAACATTATAGGTAAGAACCAGGGAGACTGGGAGCACATGAAGAACATTATAGTTAAGAACCAGGGAGACTGGGAGCACATGAGGAACATTATAGGTAAGAACCAGGGAGACTGGGAGCACATGAAGAACATTATAGGTAAGAACCAGGGAGACTGGGAGCACATGAAGAACATTATAGGTAAGAACCAGGGAGACTGGGAGCACATGAAGAACATTATAGGTAAGAACCAGGGAGACTGGGAGCACATGAAGAACATTATAGGTAAGAACCAGGGAGACAGGGAGCACATGAAGAACATTATAGATAAGAACCAGGGAGACTGGGAGCACATGAAGAACATTGTAGGTAAGAACAAGGGAGACTGGGAGCACATGAAGAACATTATAGGTAAGAACCAGGGAGACTGGGAGCACATAATAAAAACCATGTAGGTAAGAACAAGGGAAACTAGGAGCACATGAGGAACATTATAGGTAAGAACCAGGGAGACTGGGAGCACATGAAGAACATTGTAGGTAAGAACCAGGGAGACTGGGAGCATGTGAAGAACATTATAGGTAAGAACCAGGGAGACTTGGAGCACATGAAGAACATTGTAGGTAAGAACCAGGGAGACTGGGAGCACATGAGGGATATTATAGGTAAGAACTAGTGAGACTGGGGGCACATGAAGAACATTATAGGTAAGAACCAGGGAGACTGGGAGCACATGAAGAACATTGTAGGTAAGAACCAGGAAGACAGAGAGCACATAAAGAACATTGTAGGTAAGAACCAGGGAGACTGGGAGCACATGAGGGATATTATAGGTAAGAACTAGGAAGACTGGGAGCACATGAAGAACATTGTAGGTAAGAACCAGGAAGACAGAGAGCACATAAAGAATATTGTAGGTAAGAACCAGGGAGACTGGGAGCACATGAGGGATATTATAGGTAAGAACCAGGGAGACTGGGAGCACATGAAGAACATTGTAGGTAAGAACCAGGGAGACTGGGAGCACATGAAGAACATTATAGGTAAGAACCAGGGAGACTGGGAGCACATGAAGAACATTATAGGTAAGAACCAGGGAGACTGGGAGCACATGAAGAACATTGTAGGTAAGAACAAGGGAGACTAAGAGCACATGAAGAACATTATAGGTAAGAACCAGGGAGACTGGGAGCACATGAAGAACATTGTAGGTAAGAACCAGGGAGACTGGGAGCACATGAAGAACATTATAGGTAAGAACCAGGGAGACTGGGAGCACATGAAGAACATTATAGGTAAGAACCAGGGAGACTGGGAGCACATGAAGAACATTATAGATAAGAACCAGGGAGACTGGGAGCACATGAGGAACATTATAGGTAAGAACCAGGGAGACTGGGAGCACATGAAGAACATTATAGGTAAGAACCAGGGAGACTGGGAGCACATGAAGAACATTATAGGTAAGAACCAGGGAGACTGGGAGCACATGAAGAACATTATAGTTAAGAACCAGGGAGACTGGGAGCACATGAGGAACATTATAGGTAAGAACCAGGGAGACTGGGAGCACATGAAGAACATTATAGGTAAGAACCAGGGAGACTGGGAGCACATGAAGAACATTATAGGTAAGAACCAGGGAGACTGGGAGCACATGAAGAACATTATAGGTAAGAACCAGGGAGACTGGGAGCACATGAAGAACATTATAGGTAAGAACCAGGGAGACAGGGAGCACATGAAGAACATTATAGATAAGAACCAGGGAGACTGGGAGCACATGAAGAACATTGTAGGTAAGAACAAGGGAGACTGGGAGCACATGAAGAACATTATAGGTAAGAACCAGGGAGACTGGGAGCACATAATAAAAACCATGTAGGTAAGAACAAGGGAAACTAGGAGCACATGAGGAACATTATAGGTAAGAACCAGGGAGACTGGGAGCACATGAAGAACATTGTAGGTAAGAACCAGGGAGACTGGGAGCATGTGAAGAACATTATAGGTAAGAACCAGGGAGACTTGGAGCACATGAAGAACATTGTAGGTAAGAACCAGGGAGACTGGGAGCACATGAGGGATATTATAGGTAAGAACTAGTGAGACTGGGGGCACATGAAGAACATTATAGGTAAGAACCAGGGAGACTGGGAGCACATGAAGAACATTGTAGGTAAGAACCAGGAAGACAGAGAGCACATAAAGAACATTGTAGGTAAGAACCAGGGAGACTGGGAGCACATGAGGGATATTATAGGTAAGAACTAGGAAGACTGGGAGCACATGAAGAACATTGTAGGTAAGAACCAGGAAGACAGAGAGCACATAAAGAATATTGTAGGTAAGAACCAGGGAGACTGGGAGCACATGAGGGATATTATAGGTAAGAACCAGGGAGACTGGGAGCACATGAAGAACATTGTAGGTAAGAACCAGGGAGACTGGGAGCACATGAAGAACATTATAGGTAAGAACCAGGGAGACTGGGAGCACATGAAGAACATTATAGGTAAGAACCAGGGAGACTGGGAGCACATGAAGAACATTGTAGGTAAGAACAAGGGAGACTAAGAGCACATGAAGAACATTATAGGTAAGAACCAGGGAGACTGGGAGCACATGAAGAACATTGTAGGTAAGAACCAGGGAGACTGGGAGCACATGAAGAACATTATAGGTAAGAACCAGGGAGACTGGGAGCACATGAAGAACATTATAGGTAAGAACCAGGGAGACTGGGAGCACATGAAGAACATTATAGATAAGAACCAGGGAGACTGGGAGCACATGAAGAACATTGTAGGTAAGAACAAGGGAGACTGGGAGCACATGAAGAACATTATAGGTAAGAACCAGGGAGACTGGGAGCACATGAAAAACCATGTAGGTAAGAACAAGGGAGACTAGGAGCACATGAGGAACATTATAGGTAAGAACCAGGGAGACTGGGAGCACATGAAGAACATTGTAGGTAAGAACCAGGGAGACTGGGAGCATGTGAAGAACATTATAGGTAAGAACCAGGGAGACTTGGAGCACATGAAGAACATTGTAGGTAAGAACCAGGGAGACTGGGAGCACATGAGGGATATTATAGGTAAGAACTAGGGAGACTGGGAGCACATGAAGAACATTATAGGTAAGAACCAGGGAGACTGGGAGCACATGAAGAACATTGTAGGTAAGAACCAGGAAGACAGAGAGCACATAAAGAACATTGTAGGTAAGAACCAGGGAGACTGGGAGCACATGAGGGATATTATAGGTAAGAACTAGGGAGACTGGGAGCACATGAAGAACATTGTAGGTAAGAACCAGGAAGACAGAGAGCACATAAAGAACATTGTAGGTAAGAACCAGGGAGACTGGGAGCACATGAGGGATATTATAGGTAAGAACCAGGGAGACTGGGAGCACATGAAGAACATTGTAGGTAAGAACCAGGGAGACTGGGAGCACATGAAGAACATTATAGGTAAGAACCAGGGAGACTGGGAGCACATGAAGAACATTATAGGTTAGAACCAGGGAGACTGGGAACACATGAAGAACATTGTAGGTAAGAACAAGGGAGACTAAGAGCACATGAAGAACATTATAGGTAAGAACCAGGGAGACTGGGAGCACATGAAGAACATTGTAGGTAAGAACCAGGGAGACTGGGAGCACATGAAGAACATTATAGGTAAGAACCAGGGAGACTGGGAGCACATGAAGAACATTATAGGTAAGAACCAGGGAGACTGGGAGCACATGAGGAACATTATAGGTAAGAACCAGGGAGACTGGGAGCACATGAGGAACATTATAGGTAAGAACCAGGGAGACAAAGAGCACATGAGGAACATTATAGGTAAGAACCAGGGAGACTGGGAGCACATGAAGAACATTATAGGTAAGAACCAGGGAGACTGGGAGCACATGAGGAACATTATAGGTAAGAACAAGGGAGACTGGGAGCACATGAGGAACATTATAGGTAAGAACCAGGGAGACTGGGAGCACATGAGGAACATTATAGGTAAGAACCAGGGATACTGGTAGCACATGAGGAACATTATAGGTAAGAACCAGGGATACTGGGAGCACATGAGGAACATTATAGGTAAGAACCAGGGAGACTGGGAGCATGTGAGGAACATTATAGGTAAGAACCAGGGAGACTGGGAGCACATGAAGAACATTATAGGTAAGAACCAGGGAGACTGGGAGCACATGAAGAACATTATAGGTAAGAACCAGGGAGACTGGGAGCACATGAAGAACATTATAGGTAAGAACCAGGGAGACTGGGAGCACATGAAGAACATTATAGGTAAGAACCAGGGAGACTGGGAGCACATGAAGAATATTATAAGTAAGAACCAGGGAGACTGGGAGCACATGAAGAACATTGTAGGTAAGAACCAGGAAGACAGAGAGCACATAAAGAACATTGTAGGTAAGAACCAGGGAGACTGGGAGCACGTGAGGAACATTATAGGTAAGAACCAGGGAGACTGGAAGCACATGAAGAACATTGTAGGTAAGAACCAGGAAGACAGAGAGCACATGAAGAACATTATAGGTAAGAACCAGGAAGACAGAGCGCACATGAAGAACATTGTAGGTAAGAACCAGGGAGACTGGGAGCATGTGAAGAACATTATAGGTAAGAACCAGGGAGACTTGGAGCACATGAAGAACATTGTAGTTAAGAACCAGGGAGACTGGGAGCACATGAGGGATATTATAGGTAAGAACTAAGGAGACTGGGAGCACATGAAGAACATTATAGGTAAGAACCAGGGAGACTGGGAGCACATGAAGAACCTTATAGGTAAGAACCAGGGAGACTGGGAGCACATGAGGAACATTATAGGTAAGAACCAGGGAGACTGGGAGCACATGAGGAACATTATAGGTAAGAACCAGGGAGACTGGGAGCACATGAAGAACATTATAGGTAAGAAACAGGGAGACTGGGAGCACATGAACAACATTATAGGTAAGAACCAGGGAGACTGGGAGCACATGAAGAACATTATAGGTAAGAACCAGGGAGACTGGGAGCACATGAAGAACATTATAGGTAAGAACCAGGGAGACTGAGAGCACATGAGGGATATTATAGATAAGAACCAGGGAGACTGGGAGCACATGAAGAACATTATAGGTAAGAACCAGGGAGACTGGGAGCACATGAAGAACATTGTAGGTAAGAACCAGGGAGACTGGGAGCACATGAAGAACATTATAGGTAAGAACCAGGGAGACTGGGAGCACATGAAGAACATTATAGGTAAGAACCAGGGAGACTGGGAGCACATGAGGAACATTATAGGTAAGAACCAGGGAGACTGGGAGCACATGAAGAACATTATAGGTAAGAACCAGGGAGACTGGGAGCACATGAAGAACATTATAGGTAAGAACCAGGGAGACTGGGAGCACATGAAGAACATTATAGGTAAGAACCAGGGAGACTGGGAGCACATGAAGAACATTATAGGTAAGAACCAGGGAGACTGGGAGCACATGAAGAACATTATAGATAAGAACCAGGGAGACTGGGAGCACATGAAGAACATTGTAGGTAAGAACAAGGGAGACTGGGAGCACATGAAGAACATTATAGGTAAGAACCAGGGAGACTGGGAGCACATGAAAAACCATGTAGGTAAGAACAAGGGAGACTGGGAGCACATGAGGAACATTATAGGTAAGAACCAGGGAGACTGGGAGCACATGAAAAACATTATAGGTAAGAACAAGGGAGACTGGGAGCACATGAAGAACATTGTAGGTAAGAACCAGGAAGACAGAGAGCACATAAAGAACATTGTAGGTAAGAACCAGGGAGACTGGGAGCACGTGAGGAACATTATAGGTAAGAACCAGGGAGACTGGAAGCACATGAAGAACATTGTATGTAAGAACCAGGAAGACAGAGAGCACATGAAGAACATTATAGGTAAGAACCAGGGAGACTGGAAGCACATGAAGAACATTGTATGTAAGAACCAGGAAGACAGAGCGCACATGAAGAACATTGTAGGTAAGAACCAGGGAGACTGGGAGCATGTGAAGAACATTATAGGTAAGAACCAGGGAGACTTGGAGCACATGAAGAACATTGTAGTTAAGAACCAGGGAGACTGGGAGCACATGAGGGATATTATAGGTTAGAACCAGGGAGACTGGGAGCACATGAAAAACATTATAGGTAAGAACCAGGGAGACTGGGAGCACATGAAGAACATTATAGGTAAGAACCAGGGAGACTGGGAGCACATGAAGAACATTATAGGTAAGAACAAGGGAGACTGGGAGCACATGAAGAACATTATAGGTAAGAACCAGGGAGACTGAGAGCACATGAAGAACATTGTAGGTAAGAACAAGGGAGACTGGGAGCACATGAAGAACATTGTAGGTAAGAACCAGGGAGACTGGGAGCATGTGAGGAACATTATAGGTAAGAACCAGGGAGACTGGGAGCACATGAAGAACATTATAGGTGAGAACCAGGGAGACTGGGAGCACATGAAGAACATTGTAGGTAAGAACCAGGGAGACTGAGAGCACATGAAGAACATTGTAGGTAAGAACCAGGGAGACTGGGAGCACATGAAGAACATTATAGGTAAGAACCAGGGAGACTGGGAGCACATGAAGAAAATTATAGGTGAGAACCAGGGAGACTGGGAGCACATGAAAAACATTATAGGTAAGAACCAGGGAGACTGGGAGCACATGAAGAACATTATAGGTAAGAACCAGGGAGACTGGGAGCACATGAAGAACATTATAGGTAAGAACAAGGGAGACTGGGAGCACATGAAGAACATTATAGGTAAGAACCAGGGAGACTGAGAGCACATGAAGAACATTGTAGGTAAGAACCAGGGAGACTGGGAGCATGTGAGGAACATTATAGGTAAGAACCAGGGAGACTGGGAGCACATGAAGAACATTATAGGTAAGAACCAGGGAGACTGGGAGCACATGAAGAACATTGTAGGTAAGAACCAGGGAGACTGGGAGCACATGAAGAACATTGTAGGTAAGAACCAGGGAGACTGGGAGCATGTGAGGAACCTTATAGGTAAGAACCAGGGAGACTGGGAGCACATGGAGAACATTGTAGGTAAGAACCAGGGAGACTGGGAGCACATGAAGAACATTGTAGGTAAGAACCAGGGAGACTGGGAGCATGTGAGGAACATTATAGGTAAAAACCAGGGAGACTGGGAGCACATGAAGAACATTAGAGGTAAGAACCAGGGAGACTGGGAGCACATGAAGAACATTGTAGGTAAGAACCAGGGAGACTGGGAGCACATGAAGAACATTGTAGGTAAGAACCAGGGAGACTGGGAGCATGTGAGGAACATTATAGGTAAGAACCAGGGAGACTGGGAGCACATGAAGAACATTGTAGGTAAGAACCAGGGAGACTGGGAGCACATGAAGAACATTGTAGGTAAGAACCAGGGAGACTGGGAGCATGTGAGGAACATTATAGGTAAGAACCACGGAGACTGGGAGCACATGAAGAACATTGTAGGTAAGAACCAGGGAGACTGGGAGCACATGAAGAACATTGTAGGTAAGAACCAGGGAGACTGGGAGCATGCGAGGAACATTATAGGTAAGAACCAGGGAGACTGGGAGCATGTGAGGAACATTATAGGTAAGAACCAGGGAGACTGGGAGCACATGAAGAACATTGTAGGTAAGAACCAGGGAGACTGGGAGCACATGAAGAACATTGTAGCTAAGAACAAGGGAGACTGGGAGCACATGAAGAACATTATAGGTAAGAACCAGGGAGACTGGGAGCACATGAAGAAAATTATAGGTGAGAACCAGGGAGACTGGGAGCACATGAGGAACATTATAGGTAAGAACCAGGGAGACTGGAAGCACATGAGGAACATTATAGATAAGAACCAGGGAGACTGGGAGCACATGAAGAACATATTATTTAAGAACAAGGGAGACTGGGAGCACATGAAGAACATTGTAGGTAAGAACCAGGGAGACTGAGAGCACATGAAGAACATTGTAGGTAAGAACCAGGGAGACTGGGAGCACATGAAGAACATTATAGGTAAGAACCAGGGAGACTGGGAGCACACGAGGGATATTATAGGTAAGAACCAGGGAGACTGGGAGCATGTGAGGAACATTATAGGTAAGAACCAGGGAGACTGGGAGCACATGAAGAACATTGTAGGTAAGAACCAGGGAGACTGGGAGCACATGAAATACATTGTAGGTAAGAACCAGGGAGACTGGGAGCATGTGAGGAACATTATAGGTAAGAACCAGGGAGACTGGGAGCACATGAAGAACATTATAGGTAAGAACCAGGGAGACTGGGAGCACATGAAGAAAATTATAGGTGAGAACCAGGGAGACTGGGAGCACATGAAGAACATTGTAGGTAAGAACCAGGGAGACTGGGAGCACATGAGGAACATTATAGGTAAGAACCAGGGAGACTGGGAGCACATGAGGAACATTATAGGTAAGAACCAGGGAGACTGGGAGCACATGAAGAACATTATAGGTAAGAACCAGGGAGACTGGGAGCACATGAAGAACATTGTATGTAAGAACCAGGGAGACTGGGAGCACATGAAGAACATTGTAGGTAAGAACAAGGGAGACTGGGAGCACATGAAGAACATTATAGGTAAGAACCAGAGAGACTGGGAGCACATGAAGAAAATTATAGATGAGAACCAGGGAGACTGGGAGCACATGAGGAACATTATAGGTAAGAACCAGGGAGACTGGGAGCACATGAGGAACATTATAGATAAGAACCAGGGAGACTGGGAGCACATGAAGAACATTATAGGTAAGAACAAGGGAGACTGGGAGCACATGAAGAACATTGTAGGTAAGAACCAGGGAGACTGGGAGCACATGAATAACATTATAGGTAAGAACCAGGGAGACTGGGAGCACATGAAGAACATTGTAGGTAAGAACCAGGGAGACTGGGAGCACATGAAGAACATTGTAGGTAATAACCAGGGAGACTGGGAGCATGTGAGGAACCTAATAGGTAAGAACCAGGGAGACTGGGAGCACATGAAGAACATTGTAGGTAAGAACAAGGGAGACTGGGAGCACATGAAGAACATTGTAGGTAAGAACCAGGGAGACTGGGAGCATGTGAGGAACATTATAGGTAAGAACCAGGGAGACTGGGAGCACATGAAGAACATTATAGGTAAGAACCAGGGAGACTGGGAGCACATGAAGAACATTGTAGGTAAGAACCAGGGAGACTGGGAGCACATGAAGAACATTGTAGGTAAGAACCAGGGAGATTGGGAGCATGTGAGGAACATTATAGGTAAGAACCAGGGAGACTGGGAGCACATAAAGAACATTGTAGGTAAGAACCAGGGAGACTGGGAGCACATGAAGAACATTGTAGGTAAGAACCAGGGAGACTGGGAGCACATGAAGAACATTGTAGGTAAGAACCAGGGAGACTGGGAGCATGTGAGGAACATTATAGGTAAGAACCAGGGAGACTGGGAGCACATAAAGAACATTGTAGGTAAGAACCAGGGAGACTGGGAGCACATGAAGAACATTGTAGGTAAGAACCAGGGAGACTGGGAGCATGCGAGGAACATTATAGGTAAGAACCAGGGAGACTGGGAGCATGTGAGGAACATTATAGGTAAGAACCAAGGAGACTGGGAGCACATGAAGAACATTGTAGGTAAAAACCAGGGAGACTGGGAGCACATGAAGAACATTGTAGGTAAGAACAAGGGAGACTGGGAGCACATGAAGAACATTATAGGTAAGAACCAGAGAGACTGGGAGCACATGAAGAAAATTATAGGTGAGAACCAGGGAGACTGGGAGCACATGAGGAACATTATAGATAAGAACCAGGGAGACTTGGAGCACATGAGGAACATTATAGATAAGAACCAGGGAGACTGGGAGCACATGAAGAACATTATAGGTAAGAACAAGGGAGACTGGGAGCACATGAAGAACATTGTAGGTAAGAACCAGGGAGACTGGGAGCACATGAAGAACATTATAGGTAAGAACCAGGGAGACTGGGAGCACATGAAGAAAATTATAGGTGAGAACCAGGGAGACTGGGAGCACATGAGGAACATTATAGGTAAGAACCAGGGAGACTGGGAGCACATGATGAACATTATAGATAAGAACCAGGGAGACTGGGAGCACATGAAGAACATTATAGGTAAGAACAAGGGAGACTGGGAGCACATGAAGAACATTGTAGGTAAGAACCAGGGAGACTGGGAGCACATGAAGAACATTATAGGTAAGAATCAGGGAGACTGGGAGCACATGAAGAACATTATAGGTAAGAACAAGGGAGACTGGGAGCACATGAAGAACATTGTAGGTAAGAACCAGGGAGACTGAGAGCACATGAAGAACATTGTAGGTAAGAACCAGGGAGACTGGGAGCACATGAAGAACATTTTAGGTAAGAACCAGGGAGACTGGGAGCACATGAGGGATATTATAGGTAAGAACCAGGGAGACTGGGAGCATGTGAGGAACATTATAGGTAAGAACCAGGGAGACTGGGAGCACATGAAGAACATTGTAGGTAAGAACCAGGGAGACTGGGAGCACATGAAGAACATTGTAGGTAAGAACCAGGGAGACTGGGAGCACATGAAGAACATTATAGGTAAGAACCAGGGAGACTGGGAGCACATGAGGAACATTATAGGTAAGAACAAGGGAGACTGGGAGCACATGAAGAACATTATAGGTAAGAACCAGGGAGAATGGGAGCACATGAAGAACATTATAGGTAAGAACAAGGGAGACTGGGAGCACATGATGAACATTATAGGTAAGAACCAGGGAGACTGGGAGCACATGAAGAACATTATAGGTAAGAACCAGGGAGAATGGGAGCACATGAAGAACATTATAGGTAAGAACCAGGGAGACTGGGAGCACATGAAGAACATTATAGGTAAGAACCAGGGAGACTGGGAGCACATGAAGAACATTATAGGTGAGAACCAGGGAGACTAAGAGCACATGAAGAACATTATAGGTAAGAACAAGGAAGACTGGGAGCACATGAAGAACATTATAGGTGAGAACCAGGGAGACTGGGAGCACATGAAGAACATTGTAGGTAAGAACCAGGGAGACTGAGAGCACATGAAGAACATTGTAGGTAAGAACCAGGGAGACTGGGAGCACATGAAGAACATTATAGGTAAGAACCAGGGAGACTGGGAGCACATGAAGAAAATTATAGGTGAGAACCAGGGAGACTGGGAGCACATGAAAAACATTATAGGTAAGAACCAGGGAGACTGGGAGCACATGAAGAACATTATAGGTAAGAACCAGGGAGACTGGGAGCACATGAAGAACATTATAGGTAAGAACAAGGGAGACTGGGAGCACATGAAGAACATTATAGGTAAGAACCAGGGAGACTGAGAGCACATGAAGAACATTGTAGGTAAGAACCAGGGAGACTGGGAGCATGTGAGGAACATTATAGGTAAGAACCAGGGAGACTGGGAGCACATGAAGAACATTATAAGTAAGAACCAGGGAGACTGGGAGCACATGAAGAACATTGTAGGTAAGAACCAGGGAGACTGGGAGCACATGAAGAACATTGTAGGTAAGAACCAGGGAGACTGGGAGCATGTGAGGAACCTTATAGGTAAGAACCAGGGAGACTGGGAGCACATGAAGAACATTATAGGTAAGAACCAGGGAGACTGGGAGCACATGAAGAACATTATAGGTGAGAACCAGGGAGACTAAGAGCACATGAAGAACATTATAGGTAAGAACAAGGGAGACTGGGAGCACATGAAGAACATTATAGGTGAGAACCAGGGAGACTGGGAGCACATGAAGAACATTGTAGGTAAGAACCAGGGAGACTGAGAGCACATGAAGAACATTGTAGGTAAGAACCAGGGAGACTGGGAGCACATGAAGAACATTATAGGTAAGAACCAGGGAGACTGGGAGCACATGAAGAAAATTATAGGTGAGAACCAGGGAGACTGGGAGCACATGAAAAACATTATAGGTAAGAACCAGGGAGACTGGGAGCACATGAAGAACATTATAGGTAAGAACCAGGGAGACTGGGAGCACATGAAGAACATTATAGGTAAGAACAAGGGAGACTGGGAGCACATGAAGAACATTATAGGTAAGAACCAGGGAGACTGAGAGCACATGAAGAACATTGTAGGTAAGAACCAGGGAGACTGGGAGCATGTGAGGAACATTATAGGTAAGAACCAGGGAGACTGGGAGCACATGAAGAACATTATAGGTAAGAACCAGGGAGACTGGGAGCACATGAAGAACATTGTAGGTAAGAACCAGGGAGACTGGGAGCACATGAAGAACATTGTAGGTAAGAACCAGGGAGACTGGGAGCATGTGAGGAACCTTATAGGTAAGAACCAGGGAGACTGGGAGCACATGAAGAACATTGTAGGTAAGAACCAGGGAGACTGGGAGCACATGAAGAACATTGTAGGTAAGAACCAGGGAGACTGGGAGCATGTGACGAACATTATAGGTAAAAACCAGGGAGACTGGGAGCACATGAAGAACATTATAGGTAAGAACCAGGGAGACTGGGAGCACATGAAGAACATTGTAGGTAAGAACCAGGGAGACTGGGAGCACATGAAGAACATTGTAGGTAAGAACCAGGGAGACTGGGAGCATGTGAGGAACATTATAGGTAAGAACCAGGGAGACTGGGAGCACATGAAGAACATTATAGGTAAGAACCAGGGAGACTGGGAGCACATGAGGAACATTATAGGTAAGAACAAGGGAGACTGGGAGCACATGAAGAACATTATAGGCAAGAACCAGGGAGAATGGGAGCACATGAAGAACATTATAGGTAAGAACAAGGGAGACTGGGAGCACATGATGAACATTATAGGTAAGAACCAGGGAGACTGGGAGCACATGAAGAACATTATAGGTAAGAACCAGGGAGAATGGGAGCACATGAAGAACATTATAGGTAAGAACCAGGGAGACTGGGAGCACATGAAGAACATTATAGGTAAGAACCAGGGAGACTGGGAGCACATGAAGAACATTATAAGTGAGAACCAGGGAGACTAAGAGCACATGAAGAACATTATAGGTAAGAACAAGGGAGACTGGGAGCACATGAAGAACATTATAGGTGAGAACCAGGGAGACTGGGAGCACATGAAGAACATTGTAGGTAAGAACCAGGGAGACTAAGAGCACATGAAGAACATTGTAGGTAAGAACCAGGGAGACTGGGAGCACATGAAGAACATTATAGGTAAGAACCAGGGAGACTGGGAGCACATGAAGAAAATTATAGGTGAGAACCAGGGAGACTGGGAGCACATGAAAAACATTATAGGTAAGAACCAGGGAGACTGGGAGCACATGAAGAACATTATAGGTAAGAACCAGGGAGACTGGGAGCACATGAAGAACATTATAGGTAAGAACAAGGGAGACTGGGAGCACATGAAGAACATTATAGGTAAGAACCAGGGAGACTGAGAGCACATGAAGAACATTGTAGGTAAGAACAAGGGAGACTGGGAGCACATGAAGAACATTGTAGGTAAGAACCAGGGAGACTGGGAGCATGTGAGGAACATTATAGGTAAGAACCAGGGAGACTGGGAGCACATGAAGAACATTATAGGTGAGAACCAGGGAGACTGGGAGCACATGAAGAACATTGTAGGTAAGAACCAGGGAGACTGAGAGCACATGAAGAACATTGTAGGTAAGAACCAGGGAGACTGGGAGCACATGAAGAACATTATAGGTAAGAACCAGGGAGACTGGGAGCACATGAAGAAAATTATAGGTGAGAACCAGGGAGACTGGGAGCACATGAAAAACATTATAGGTAAGAACCAGGGAGACTGGGAGCACATGAAGAACATTATAGGTAAGAACCAGGGAGACTGGGAGCACATGAAGAACATTATAGGTAAGAACAAGGGAGACTGGGAGCACATGAAGAACATTATAGGTAAGAACCAGGGAGACTGAGAGCACATGAAGAACATTGTAGGTAAGAACCAGGGAGACTGGGAGCATGTGAGGAACATTATAGGTAAGAACCAGGGAGACTGGGAGCACATGAAGAACATTATAGGTAAGAACCAGGGAGACTGGGAGCACATGAAGAACATTGTAGGTAAGAACCAGGGAGACTGGGAGCACATGAAGAACATTGTAGGTAAGAACCAGGGAGACTGGGAGCATGTGAGGAACCTTATAGGTAAGAACCAGGGAGACTGGGAGCACATGGAGAACATTGTAGGTAAGAACCAGGGAGACTGGGAGCACATGAAGAACATTGTAGGTAAGAACCAGGGAGACTGGGAGCATGTGAGGAACATTATAGGTAAAAACCAGGGAGACTGGGAGCACATGAAGAACATTAGAGGTAAGAACCAGGGAGACTGGGAGCACATGAAGAACATTGTAGGTAAGAACCAGGGAGACTGGGAGCACATGAAGAACATTGTAGGTAAGAACCAGGGAGACTGGGAGCATGTGAGGAACATTATAGGTAAGAACCAGGGAGACTGGGAGCACATGAAGAACATTATAGGTAAGAACCAGGGAGACTGGGAGCACATGAAGAACATTGTAGGTAAGAACCAGGGAGACTGGGAGCATGTGAGGAACATTATAGGTAAGAACCACGGAGACTGGGAGCACATGAAGAACATTGTAGGTAAGAACCAGGGAGACTGGGAGCACATGAAGAACATTGTAGGTAAGAACCAGGGAGACTGGGAGCATGCGAGGAACATTATAGGTAAGAACCAGGGAGACTGGGAGCAAGTGAGGAACATTATAGGTAAGAACCAGGGAGACTGGGAGCACATGAAGAACATTGTAGGTAAGAACCAGGGAGACTGGGAGCACATGAAGAACATTGTAGGTAAGAACAAGGGAGACTGGGAGCACATGAAGAACATTATAGGTAAGAACCAGGGAGACTGGGAGCACATGAAGAAAATTATAGGTGAGAACCAGGGAGACTGGGAGCACATGAGGAACATTATAGGTAAGAACCAGGGAGACTGGAAGCACATGAGGAACATTATAGATAAGAACCAGGGAGACTGGGAGCACATAAAGAACATATTATTTAAGAACAAGGGAGACTGGGAGCACATGAAGAACATTGTAGGTAAGAACCAGGGAGACTGAGAGCACATGAAGAACATTGTAGGTAAGAACCAGGGAGACTGGGAGCACATGAAGAACATTATAGGTAAGAACCAGGGAGACTGGGAGCACACGAGGGATATTATAGGTAAGAACCAGGGAGACTGGGAGCATGTGAGGAACATTATAGGTAAGAACCAGGGAGACTGGGAGCACATGAAGAACATTGTAGGTAAGAACCAGGGAGACTGGGAGCACATGAAATACATTGTAGGTAAGAACCAGGGAGACTGGGAGCATGTGAGGAACATTATAGGTAAGAACCAGGGAGACTGGGAGCACATGAGGAACATTATAGGTAAGAACCAGGGAGACTGGGAGCACATGAAGAACATTATAGGTAAGAACCAGGGAGACTGGGAGCACATGAAGAACATTATAGGTAAGAACCAGGGAGACTGGGAGCACATGAAGAACATTATAGGTAAGAACCAGGGAGACTGGGAGCACATGAAGAACATTATAGGTAAGAACCAGGGAGACTGGGAGCACATGAAGAACATTATAGATAAGAACCAGGGAGACTGGGAGCACATGAAGAACATTGTAGGTAAGAACAAGGGAGACTGGGAGCACATGAAGAACATTATAGGTAAGAACCAGGGAGACTGGGAGCACATGAAAAACCATGTAGGTAAGAACAAGGGAGACTGGGAGCACATGAGGAACATTATAGGTAAGAACCAGGGAGACTGGGAGCACATGAAAAACATTATAGGTAAGAACAAGGGAGACTGGGAGCACATGAAGAACATTGTAGGTAAGAACCAGGAAGACAGAGAGCACATAAAGAACATTGTAGGTAAGAACCAGGGAGACTGGGAGCACGTGAGGAACATTATAGGTAAGAACCAGGGAGACTGGAAGCACATGAAGAACATTGTATGTAAGAACCAGGAAGACAGAGAGCACATGAAGAACATTATAGGTAAGAACCAGGGAGACTGGAAGCACATGAAGAACATTGTATGTAAGAACCAGGAAGACAGAGCGCACATGAAGAACATTGTAGGTAAGAACCAGGGAGACTGGGAGCATGTGAAGAACATTATAGGTAAGAACCAGGGAGACTTGGAGCACATGAAGAACATTGTAGTTAAGAACCAGGGAGACTGGGAGCACATGAGGGATATTATAGGTTAGAACCAGGGAGACTGGGAGCACATGAAAAACATTATAGGTAAGAACCAGGGAGACTGGGAGCACATGAAGAACATTATAGGTAAGAACCAGGGAGACTGGGAGCACATGAAGAACATTATAGGTAAGAACAAGGGAGACTGGGAGCACATGAAGAACATTATAGGTAAGAACCAGGGAGACTGAGAGCACATGAAGAACATTGTAGGTAAGAACAAGGGAGACTGGGAGCACATGAAGAACATTGTAGGTAAGAACCAGGGAGACTGGGAGCATGTGAGGAACATTATAGGTAAGAACCAGGGAGACTGGGAGCACATGAAGAACATTATAGGTGAGAACCAGGGAGACTGGGAGCACATGAAGAACATTGTAGGTAAGAACCAGGGAGACTGAGAGCACATGAAGAACATTGTAGGTAAGAACCAGGGAGACTGGGAGCACATGAAGAACATTATAGGTAAGAACCAGGGAGACTGGGAGCACATGAAGAAAATTATAGGTGAGAACCAGGGAGACTGGGAGCACATGAAAAACATTATAGGTAAGAACCAGGGAGACTGGGAGCACATGAAGAACATTATAGGTAAGAACCAGGGAGACTGGGAGCACATGAAGAACATTATAGGTAAGAACAAGGGAGACTGGGAGCACATGAAGAACATTATAGGTAAGAACCAGGGAGACTGAGAGCACATGAAGAACATTGTAGGTAAGAACCAGGGAGACTGGGAGCATGTGAGGAACATTATAGGTAAGAACCAGGGAGACTGGGAGCACATGAAGAACATTATAGGTAAGAACCAGGGAGACTGGGAGCACATGAAGAACATTGTAGGTAAGAACCAGGGAGACTGGGAGCACATGAAGAACATTGTAGGTAAGAACCAGGGAGACTGGGAGCATGTGAGGAACCTTATAGGTAAGAACCAGGGAGACTGGGAGCACATGGAGAACATTGTAGGTAAGAACCAGGGAGACTGGGAGCACATGAAGAACATTGTAGGTAAGAACCAGGGAGACTGGGAGCATGTGAGGAACATTATAGGTAAAAACCAGGGAGACTGGGAGCACATGAAGAACATTAGAGGTAAGAACCAGGGAGACTGGGAGCACATGAAGAACATTGTAGGTAAGAACCAGGGAGACTGGGAGCACATGAAGAACATTGTAGGTAAGAACCAGGGAGACTGGGAGCATGTGAGGAACATTATAGGTAAGAACCAGGGAGACTGGGAGCACATGAAGAACATTGTAGGTAAGAACCAGGGAGACTGGGAGCACATGAAGAACATTGTAGGTAAGAACCAGGGAGACTGGGAGCATGTGAGGAACATTATAGGTAAGAACCACGGAGACTGGGAGCACATGAAGAACATTGTAGGTAAGAACCAGGGAGACTGGGAGCACATGAAGAACATTGTAGGTAAGAACCAGGGAGACTGGGAGCATGCGAGGAACATTATAGGTAAGAACCAGGGAGACTGGGAGCATGTGAGGAACATTATAGGTAAGAACCAGGGAGACTGGGAGCACATGAAGAACATTGTAGGTAAGAACCAGGGAGACTGGGAGCACATGAAGAACATTGTAGCTAAGAACAAGGGAGACTGGGAGCACATGAAGAACATTATAGGTAAGAACCAGGGAGACTGGGAGCACATGAAGAAAATTATAGGTGAGAACCAGGGAGACTGGGAGCACATGAGGAACATTATAGGTAAGAACCAGGGAGACTGGAAGCACATGAGGAACATTATAGATAAGAACCAGGGAGACTGGGAGCACATGAAGAACATATTATTTAAGAACAAGGGAGACTGGGAGCACATGAAGAACATTGTAGGTAAGAACCAGGGAGACTGAGAGCACATGAAGAACATTGTAGGTAAGAACCAGGGAGACTGGGAGCACATGAAGAACATTATAGGTAAGAACCAGGGAGACTGGGAGCACACGAGGGATATTATAGGTAAGAACCAGGGAGACTGGGAGCATGTGAGGAACATTATAGGTAAGAACCAGGGAGACTGGGAGCACATGAAGAACATTGTAGGTAAGAACCAGGGAGACTGGGAGCACATGAAATACATTGTAGGTAAGAACCAGGGAGACTGGGAGCATGTGAGGAACATTATAGGTAAGAACCAGGGAGACTGGGAGCACATGAAGAACATTATAGGTAAGAACCAGGGAGACTGGGAGCACATGAAGAAAATTATAGGTGAGAACCAGGGAGACTGGGAGCACATGAAGAACATTGTAGGTAAGAACCAGGGAGACTGGGAGCACATGAGGAACATTATAGGTAAGAACCAGGGAGACTGGGAGCACATGAGGAACATTATAGGTAAGAACCAGGGAGACTGGGAGCACATGAAGAACATTATAGGTAAGAACCAGGGAGACTGGGAGCACATGAAGAACATTGTATGTAAGAACCAGGGAGACTGGGAGCACATGAAGAACATTGTAGGTAAGAACAAGGGAGACTGGGAGCACATGAAGAACATTATAGGTAAGAACCAGAGAGACTGGGAGCACATGAAGAAAATTATAGGTGAGAACCAGGGAGACTGGGAGCACATGAGGAACATTATAGGTAAGAACCAGGGAGACTGGGAGCACATGAGGAACATTATAGATAAGAACCAGGGAGACTGGGAGCACATGAAGAACATTATAGGTAAGAACAAGGGAGACTGGGAGCACATGAAGAACATTGTAGGTAAGAACCAGGGAGACTGGGAGCACATGAATAACATTATAGGTAAGAACCAGGGAGACTGGGAGCACATGAAGAACATTGTAGGTAAGAACCAGGGAGACTGGGAGCACATGAAGAACATTGTAGGTAATAACCAGGGAGACTGGGAGCATGTGAGGAACCTAATAGGTAAGAACCAGGGAGACTGGGAGCACATGAAGAACATTGTAGGTAAGAACAAGGGAGACTGGGAGCACATGAAGAACATTGTAGGTAAGAACCAGGGAGACTGGGAGCATGTGAGGAACATTATAGGTAAGAACCAGGGAGACTGGGAGCACATGAAGAACATTATAGGTAAGAACCAGGGAGACTGGGAGCACATGAAGAACATTGTAGGTAAGAACCAGGGAGACTGGGAGCACATGAAGAACATTGTAGGTAAGAACCAGGGAGATTGGGAGCATGTGAGGAACATTATAGGTAAGAACCAGGGAGACTGGGAGCACATAAAGAACATTGTAGGTAAGAACCAGGGAGACTGGGAGCACATGAAGAACATTGTAGGTAAGAACCAGGGAGACTGGGAGCACATGAAGAACATTGTAGGTAAGAACCAGGGAGACTGGGAGCATGTGAGGAACATTATAGGTAAGAACCAGGGAGACTGGGAGCACATAAAGAACATTGTAGGTAAGAACCAGGGAGACTGGGAGCACATGAAGAACATTGTAGGTAAGAACCAGGGAGACTGGGAGCATGCGAGGAACATTATAGGTAAGAACCAGGGAGACTGGGAGCATGTGAGGAACATTATAGGTAAGAACCAAGGAGACTGGGAGCACATGAAGAACATTGTAGGTAAAAACCAGGGAGACTGGGAGCACATGAAGAACATTGTAGGTAAGAACAAGGGAGACTGGGAGCACATGAAGAACATTATAGGTAAGAACCAGAGAGACTGGGAGCACATGAAGAAAATTATAGGTGAGAACCAGGGAGACTGGGAGCACATGAGGAACATTATAGATAAGAACCAGGGAGACTTGGAGCACATGAGGAACATTATAGATAAGAACCAGGGAGACTGGGAGCACATGAAGAACATTATAGGTAAGAACAAGGGAGACTGGGAGCACATGAAGAACATTGTAGGTAAGAACCAGGGAGACTGGGAGCACATGAAGAACATTATAGGTAAGAACCAGGGAGACTGGGAGCACATGAAGAAAATTATAGGTGAGAACCAGGGAGACTGGGAGCACATGAGGAACATTATAGGTAAGAACCAGGGAGACTGGGAGCACATGATGAACATTATAGATAAGAACCAGGGAGACTGGGAGCACATGAAGAACATTATAGGTAAGAACAAGGGAGACTGGGAGCACATGAAGAACATTGTAGGTAAGAACCAGGGAGACTGGGAGCACATGAAGAACATTATAGGTAAGAATCAGGGAGACTGGGAGCACATGAAGAACATTATAGGTAAGAACAAGGGAGACTGGGAGCACATGAAGAACATTGTAGGTAAGAACCAGGGAGACTGAGAGCACATGAAGAACATTGTAGGTAAGAACCAGGGAGACTGGGAGCACATGAAGAACATTTTAGGTAAGAACCAGGGAGACTGGGAGCACATGAGGGATATTATAGGTAAGAACCAGGGAGACTGGGAGCATGTGAGGAACATTATAGGTAAGAACCAGGGAGACTGGGAGCACATGAAGAACATTGTAGGTAAGAACCAGGGAGACTGGGAGCACATGAAGAACATTGTAGGTAAGAACCAGGGAGACTGGGAGCACATGAAGAACATTATAGGTAAGAACCAGGGAGACTGGGAGCACATGAGGAACATTATAGGTAAGAACAAGGGAGACTGGGAGCACATGAAGAACATTATAGGTAAGAACCAGGGAGAATGGGAGCACATGAAGAACATTATAGGTAAGAACAAGGGAGACTGGGAGCACATGATGAACATTATAGGTAAGAACCAGGGAGACTGGGAGCACATGAAGAACATTATAGGTAAGAACCAGGGAGAATGGGAGCACATGAAGAACATTATAGGTAAGAACCAGGGAGACTGGGAGCACATGAAGAACATTATAGGTAAGAACCAGGGAGACTGGGAGCACATGAAGAACATTATAGGTGAGAACCAGGGAGACTAAGAGCACATGAAGAACATTATAGGTAAGAACAAGGGAGACTGGGAGCACATGAAGAACATTATAGGTGAGAACCAGGGAGACTGGGAGCACATGAAGAACATTGTAGGTAAGAACCAGGGAGACTGAGAGCACATGAAGAACATTGTAGGTAAGAACCAGGGAGACTGGGAGCACATGAAGAACATTATAGGTAAGAACCAGGGAGACTGGGAGCACATGAAGAAAATTATAGGTGAGAACCAGGGAGACTGGGAGCACATGAAAAACATTATAGGTAAGAACCAGGGAGACTGGGAGCACATGAAGAACATTATAGGTAAGAACCAGGGAGACTGGGAGCACATGAAGAACATTATAGGTAAGAACAAGGGAGACTGGGAGCACATGAAGAACATTATAGGTAAGAACCAGGGAGACTGAGAGCACATGAAGAACATTGTAGGTAAGAACCAGGGAGACTGGGAGCATGTGAGGAACATTATAGGTAAGAACCAGGGAGACTGGGAGCACATGAAGAACATTATAAGTAAGAACCAGGGAGACTGGGAGCACATGAAGAACATTGTAGGTAAGAACCAGGGAGACTGGGAGCACATGAAGAACATTGTAGGTAAGAACCAGGGAGACTGGGAGCATGTGAGGAACCTTATAGGTAAGAACCAGGGAGACTGGGAGCACATGAAGAACATTATAGGTAAGAACCAGGGAGACTGGGAGCACATGAAGAACATTATAGGTGAGAACCAGGGAGACTAAGAGCACATGAAGAACATTATAGGTAAGAACAAGGGAGACTGGGAGCACATGAAGAACATTATAGGTGAGAACCAGGGAGACTGGGAGCACATGAAGAACATTGTAGGTAAGAACCAGGGAGACTGAGAGCACATGAAGAACATTGTAGGTAAGAACCAGGGAGACTGGGAGCACATGAAGAACATTATAGGTAAGAACCAGGGAGACTGGGAGCACATGAAGAAAATTATAGGTGAGAACCAGGGAGACTGGGAGCACATGAAAAACATTATAGGTAAGAACCAGGGAGACTGGGAGCACATGAAGAACATTATAGGTAAGAACCAGGGAGACTGGGAGCACATGAAGAACATTATAGGTAAGAACAAGGGAGACTGGGAGCACATGAAGAACATTATAGGTAAGAACCAGGGAGACTGAGAGCACATGAAGAACATTGTAGGTAAGAACCAGGGAGACTGGGAGCATGTGAGGAACATTATAGGTAAGAACCAGGGAGACTGGGAGCACATGAAGAACATTATAGGTAAGAACCAGGGAGACTGGGAGCACATGAAGAACATTGTAGGTAAGAACCAGGGAGACTGGGAGCACATGAAGAACATTGTAGGTAAGAACCAGGGAGACTGGGAGCATGTGAGGAACCTTATAGGTAAGAACCAGGGAGACTGGGAGCACATGAAGAACATTGTAGGTAAGAACCAGGGAGACTGGGAGCACATGAAGAACATTGTAGGTAAGAACCAGGGAGACTGGGAGCATGTGACGAACATTATAGGTAAAAACCAGGGAGACTGGGAGCACATGAAGAACATTATAGGTAAGAACCAGGGAGACTGGGAGCACATGAAGAACATTGTAGGTAAGAACCAGGGAGACTGGGAGCACATGAAGAACATTGTAGGTAAGAACCAGGGAGACTGGGAGCATGTGAGGAACATTATAGGTAAGAACCAGGGAGACTGGGAGCACATGAAGAACATTATAGGTAAGAACCAGGGAGACTGGGAGCACATGAGGAACATTATAGGTAAGAACAAGGGAGACTGGGAGCACATGAAGAACATTATAGGCAAGAACCAGGGAGAATGGGAGCACATGAAGAACATTATAGGTAAGAACAAGGGAGACTGGGAGCACATGATGAACATTATAGGTAAGAACCAGGGAGACTGGGAGCACATGAAGAACATTATAGGTAAGAACCAGGGAGAATGGGAGCACATGAAGAACATTATAGGTAAGAACCAGGGAGACTGGGAGCACATGAAGAACATTATAGGTAAGAACCAGGGAGACTGGGAGCACATGAAGAACATTATAAGTGAGAACCAGGGAGACTAAGAGCACATGAAGAACATTATAGGTAAGAACAAGGGAGACTGGGAGCACATGAAGAACATTATAGGTGAGAACCAGGGAGACTGGGAGCACATGAAGAACATTGTAGGTAAGAACCAGGGAGACTAAGAGCACATGAAGAACATTGTAGGTAAGAACCAGGGAGACTGGGAGCACATGAAGAACATTATAGGTAAGAACCAGGGAGACTGGGAGCACATGAAGAAAATTATAGGTGAGAACCAGGGAGACTGGGAGCACATGAAAAACATTATAGGTAAGAACCAGGGAGACTGGGAGCACATGAAGAACATTATAGGTAAGAACCAGGGAGACTGGGAGCACATGAAGAACATTATAGGTAAGAACAAGGGAGACTGGGAGCACATGAAGAACATTATAGGTAAGAACCAGGGAGACTGAGAGCACATGAAGAACATTGTAGGTAAGAACAAGGGAGACTGGGAGCACATGAAGAACATTGTAGGTAAGAACCAGGGAGACTGGGAGCATGTGAGGAACATTATAGGTAAGAACCAGGGAGACTGGGAGCACATGAAGAACATTATAGGTGAGAACCAGGGAGACTGGGAGCACATGAAGAACATTGTAGGTAAGAACCAGGGAGACTGAGAGCACATGAAGAACATTGTAGGTAAGAACCAGGGAGACTGGGAGCACATGAAGAACATTATAGGTAAGAACCAGGGAGACTGGGAGCACATGAAGAAAATTATAGGTGAGAACCAGGGAGACTGGGAGCACATGAAAAACATTATAGGTAAGAACCAGGGAGACTGGGAGCACATGAAGAACATTATAGGTAAGAACCAGGGAGACTGGGAGCACATGAAGAACATTATAGGTAAGAACAAGGGAGACTGGGAGCACATGAAGAACATTATAGGTAAGAACCAGGGAGACTGAGAGCACATGAAGAACATTGTAGGTAAGAACCAGGGAGACTGGGAGCATGTGAGGAACATTATAGGTAAGAACCAGGGAGACTGGGAGCACATGAAGAACATTATAGGTAAGAACCAGGGAGACTGGGAGCACATGAAGAACATTGTAGGTAAGAACCAGGGAGACTGGGAGCACATGAAGAACATTGTAGGTAAGAACCAGGGAGACTGGGAGCATGTGAGGAACCTTATAGGTAAGAACCAGGGAGACTGGGAGCACATGGAGAACATTGTAGGTAAGAACCAGGGAGACTGGGAGCACATGAAGAACATTGTAGGTAAGAACCAGGGAGACTGGGAGCATGTGAGGAACATTATAGGTAAAAACCAGGGAGACTGGGAGCACATGAAGAACATTAGAGGTAAGAACCAGGGAGACTGGGAGCACATGAAGAACATTGTAGGTAAGAACCAGGGAGACTGGGAGCACATGAAGAACATTGTAGGTAAGAACCAGGGAGACTGGGAGCATGTGAGGAACATTATAGGTAAGAACCAGGGAGACTGGGAGCACATGAAGAACATTATAGGTAAGAACCAGGGAGACTGGGAGCACATGAAGAACATTGTAGGTAAGAACCAGGGAGACTGGGAGCATGTGAGGAACATTATAGGTAAGAACCACGGAGACTGGGAGCACATGAAGAACATTGTAGGTAAGAACCAGGGAGACTGGGAGCACATGAAGAACATTGTAGGTAAGAACCAGGGAGACTGGGAGCATGCGAGGAACATTATAGGTAAGAACCAGGGAGACTGGGAGCAAGTGAGGAACATTATAGGTAAGAACCAGGGAGACTGGGAGCACATGAAGAACATTGTAGGTAAGAACCAGGGAGACTGGGAGCACATGAAGAACATTGTAGGTAAGAACAAGGGAGACTGGGAGCACATGAAGAACATTATAGGTAAGAACCAGGGAGACTGGGAGCACATGAAGAAAATTATAGGTGAGAACCAGGGAGACTGGGAGCACATGAGGAACATTATAGGTAAGAACCAGGGAGACTGGAAGCACATGAGGAACATTATAGATAAGAACCAGGGAGACTGGGAGCACATAAAGAACATATTATTTAAGAACAAGGGAGACTGGGAGCACATGAAGAACATTGTAGGTAAGAACCAGGGAGACTGAGAGCACATGAAGAACATTGTAGGTAAGAACCAGGGAGACTGGGAGCACATGAAGAACATTATAGGTAAGAACCAGGGAGACTGGGAGCACACGAGGGATATTATAGGTAAGAACCAGGGAGACTGGGAGCATGTGAGGAACATTATAGGTAAGAACCAGGGAGACTGGGAGCACATGAAGAACATTGTAGGTAAGAACCAGGGAGACTGGGAGCACATGAAATACATTGTAGGTAAGAACCAGGGAGACTGGGAGCATGTGAGGAACATTATAGGTAAGAACCAGGGAGACTGGGAGCACATGAAGAACATTATAGGTAAGAACCAGGGAGACTGGGAGCACATGAAGAAAATTATAGGTGAGAACCAGGGAGACTGGGAGCACATGAAGAACATTGTAGGTAAGAACCAGGGAGACTGGGAGCACATGAGGAACATTATAGGTAAGAACCAGGGAGACTGGGAGCACATGAGGAACATTATAGGTAAGAACCAGGGAGACTGGGAGCACATGAAGAACATTGTAGGTAAGAACCAGGGAGACTGGGAGCACATGAAGAAAATTATAGGTGAGAACCAGGGAGACTGGGAGCACATGAAGAACATTGTAGGTAAGAACCAGGGAGACTGGGAGCACATGAAGAACATTGTAGGTAAGAACCAGGGAGACTGGGAGCACATGAGGAACATTA
The DNA here is from genome assembly GCF_028390025.1 of Pseudophryne corroboree. NCBI lineage: Eukaryota > Metazoa > Chordata > Amphibia > Anura > Myobatrachidae > Pseudophryne > Pseudophryne corroboree. The sequence continues at coordinate 3,275,809 of NC_086453.1, forward strand.
TAGGTAAGATCCAGGGAGACTGGGAGCACATGAAGAACATTATAGGTAAGAACCAGGGAGACTGGGAGCACATGAAGAACATTATAGGTAAGAACCAGGGAGACTGGGAGCACATGAAGAACATTATAGGTAAGAACCAGGGAGACTGGGAGCACATGAAGAACATTGTAGGTAAGAACCAGGGAGACTGGCAGCACATGAAGAACATTGTAGGTAAGAACCAGGGAGACTGAGAGCACATGAAGAACATTGTAGATAAGAACCAGGGAGACTGGGAGCACATGAAGAACATTGTAGGTAAGAACAAGGGAGACTGGGAGCACATGAGGGATATTATAGGTAAGAACCAGGGAGACTGGGAGCACATGAAGAACATTGTAGGTAAGAACAAGGGAGACTGGGAGCACATGAAGAACATTGTAGGTAAGAACAAGGGAGACTGAGAGCACATGAAGAACATTGTAGGTAAGAACCAGGGAGACTGGGAGCACATGAAGAACATTATAGGTAAGAACCAGGGAGACTGGGAGCACATGAAGAACATTATAGGTAAGAACCAGGGAGACTGGGAGCACATGAAGAACATTGTAGATAAGAACCAGGGAGACTGGGAGCACATGAAGAACATTGTAGGTAAGAACAAGGGAGACTGGGAGCACATGAGGGATATTATAGGTAAGAACCAGGGAGACTGGGAGCACATGAAGAACATTGTAGGTAAGAACAAGGGAGACTGGGAGCACATGAAGAACATTATAGGTAAGAACCAGGGAGACTGGGAGCACATGAAGAACATTATAGGTAAGAACCAGGGAGACTGGGAGCACATGAAGGATATTATAGGTAAGAACCAGGGAGACTGGGAGCACATGAAGAACATTATAGGTAAGAACCAGGGAGACTGGGAGCACGTGAAGAACATTATAGGTAAGAACCAGGGAGACTGGGAGCACATGAGGAACATTATAGGTAAGAACCAGGGAGACTGGGAGCATGTGAGGAACATTATAGGTAAAAACCAGGGAGACTGGAAGCACATGAAGAACATTATAGGTAAGAACCAGGGAGACTGGGAGCGCATGAGGAACATTATAGGTAAGAACCAGGGAGACTGGGAGCACATGAAGAACATTATAGGTAAGAACCAGGGAGACTGGGAGCACATGAAGTACATTATAGGTAAGAACCAGGGAGACTGGGAGCACATGAAGAACATTATAGGTAAGAACCAGGGAGACTGGGAGCACATGAAGAACATTATAGGTAAGAACCAGGGAGACTGGGAGCACATGAAGAACATTATAGGTAAGAACCAGGGAGACTGGGAGCACATGAAGAACATTATAGGTAAGAACCAGGGAGACTGGGAGCACATGAAGAACATTATAGGTGAGAACCAGGGAGACTAAGAGCACATGAAGAACATTATAGGTAAGAACAAGGGAGACTGGGAGCACATGAAGAACATTATAGGTGAGAACCAGGGAGACTGGGAGCACATGAAGAACATTGTAGGTAAGAACCAGGGAGACTGAGAGCACATGAAGAACATTGTAGGTAAGAACCAGGGAGACTGGGAGCACATGAAGAACATTATAGGTAAGAACCAGGGAGACTGGGAGCACATGAAGAAAATTATAGGTGAGAACCAGGGAGACTGGGAGCACATGAAAAACATTATAGGTAAGAACCAGGGAGACTGGGAGCACATGAAGAACATTATAGGTAAGAACCAGGGAGACTGGGAGCACATGAAGAACATTATAGGTAAGAACCAGGGAGACTGGGAGCACATGAAGAACATTGTAGGTAAGAACCAGGGAGACTGGCAGCACATGAAGAACATTGTAGGTAAGAACCAGGGAGACTGAGAGCACATGAAGAACATTGTAGATAAGAACCAGGGAGACTGGGAGCACATGAAGAACATTGTAGGTAAGAACAAGGGAGACTGGGAGCACATGAGGGATATTATAGGTAAGAACCAGGGAGACTGGGAGCACATGAAGAACATTGTAGGTAAGAACAAGGGAGACTGGGAGCACATGAAGAACATTGTAGGTAAGAACAAGGGAGACTGAGAGCACATGAAGAACATTGTAGGTAAGAACCAGGGAGACTGGGAGCACATGAAGAACATTATAGGTAAGAACCAGGGAGACTGGGAGCACATGAAGAACATTATAGGTAAGAACCAGGGAGACTGGGAGCACATGAAGAACATTGTAGATAAGAACCAGGGAGACTGGGAGCACATGAAGAACATTGTAGGTAAGAACAAGGGAGACTGGGAGCACATGAGGGATATTATAGGTAAGAACCAGGGAGACTGGGAGCACATGAAGAACATTGTAGGTAAGAACAAGGGAGACTGGGAGCACATGAAGAACATTATAGGTAAGAACCAGGGAGACTGGGAGCACATGAAGAACATTATAGGTAAGAACCAGGGAGACTGGGAGCACATGAAGGATATTATAGGTAAGAACCAGGGAGACTGGGAGCACATGAAGAACATTATAGGTAAGAACCAGGGAGACTGGGAGCACGTGAAGAACATTATAGGTAAGAACCAGGGAGACTGGGAGCACATGAGGATCATTATAGGTAAGAACCAGGGAGACTGGGAGCATGTGAGGAACATTATAGGTAAAAACCAGGGAGACTGGGAGCACATGAAGAACATTATAGGTAAGAACCAGGGAGACTGGGAGCGCATGAGGAACATTATAGGTAAGAACCAGGGAGACTGGGAGCACATGAAGAACATTATAGGTAAGAACCAGGGAGACTGGGAGCACATGAAGTACATTATAGGTAAGAACCAGGGAGACTGGGAGCACATGAAGAACATTATAGGTAAGAACCAGGGAGACTGGGAGCACATGAAGAACATTATAGGTAAGAACCAGGGAGACTGGGAGCACATGAAGAACATTATAGGTAAGAACCAGGGAGACTGGGAGCACATGAAGAACATTATAGGTAAGAACCAGGGAGACTGGGAGCACATGAAGAACATTATAGGTGAGAACCAGGGAGACTAAGAGCACATGAAGAACATTATAGGTAAGAACAAGGGAGACTGGGAGCACATGAAGAACATTATAGGTGAAAACCAGGGAGACTGGGAGCACATGAAGAACATTGTAGGTAAGAACCAGGGAGACTGAGAGCACATGAAGAACATTGTAGGTAAGAACCAGGGAGACTGGGAGCACATGAAGAACATTATAGGTAAGAACCAGGGAGACTGGGAGCACATGAAGAAAATTATAGGTGAGAACCAGGGAGACTGGGAGCACATGAAAAACATTATAGGTAAGAACCAGGGAGACTGGGAGCACATGAAGAACATTATAGGTAAGAACCAGGGAGACTGGGAGCACATGAAGAACATTATAGGTAAGAACAAGGGAGACTGGGAGCACATGAAGAACATTATAGGTAAGAATCAGGGAGACTGAGAGCACATGAAGAACATTGTAGGTAAGAACCAGGGAGACTGGGAGCATGTGAGGAACATTATAGGTAAGAACCAGGGAGACTGGGAGCACATGAAGAACATTATAGGTAAGAACCAGGGAGACTGGGAGCACATGAAGAACATTGTAGGTAAGAACCAGGGAGACTGGGAGCACATGAAGAACATTGTAGGTAAGAACCAGGGAGACTGGGAGCATGTGAGGAACCTTATAGGTAAGAACCAGGGAGACTGGGAGCACATGAAGAACATTGTAGGTAAGAACCAGGGAGACTGGGAGCACATGAAGAACATTGTAGGTAAGAACCAGGGAGACTGGGAGCACATGAAGAACATTGTAGGTAAGAACCAGGGAGACTGGGAGCACATGAAGAACATTGTAGGTAAGAACAAGGGAGACTGGGAGCACATGAAGAACATTATAGGTAAGAACCAGGGAGACTGGGAGCACATGAAGAAAATTATAGGTGAGAACCAGGGAGACTGGGAGCACATGAGGAACATTATAGGTAAGAACCAGGGAGACTGGAAGCACATGAGGAACATTATAGATAAGAACCAGGGAGACTGGGAGCACATGAAGAACATATTATTTAAGAACAAGGGAGACTGGGAGCACATGAAGAACATTGTAGGTAAGAACCAGGGAGACTGAGAGCACATGAAGAACATTGTAGGTAAGAACCAGGGAGACTGGGAGCACATGAAGAACATTATAGGTAAGAACCAGGGAGACTGGGAGCACACGAGGGATATTATAGGTAAGAACCAGGGAGACTGGGAGCATGTGAGGAACATTATAGGTAAGAACCAGGGAGACTGGGAGCACATGAAGAACATTGTAGGTAAGAACCAGGGAGACTGGGAGCACATGAAATACATTGTAGGTAAGAACCAGGGAGACTGGGAGCATGTGAGGAACATTATAGGTAAGAACCAGGGAGACTGGGAGCACATGAAGAACATTATAGGTAAGAACCAGGGAGACTGGGAGCACATGAAGAAAATTATAGGTGAGAACCAGGGAGACTGGGAGCACATGAAGAACATTGTAGGTAAGAACCAGGGAGACTGGGAGCACATGAGGAACATTATAGGTAAGAACCAGGGAGACTGGGAGCACATGAGGAACATTATAGGTAAGAACCAGGGAGACTGGGAGCACATGAAGAACATTATAGGTAAGAACCAGGGAGACTGGGAGCACATGAAGAAAATTATAGGTGAGAACCAGGGAGACTGGGAGCACATGAAAAACATTATAGGTAAGAACCAGGGAGACTGGGAGCACATGAAGAACATTATAGGTAAGAACCAGGGAGACTGGGAGCACATGAAGAACATTATAGGTAAGAACAAGGGAGACTGGGAGCACATGAAGAACATTATAGGTAAGAACCAGGGAGACTGAGAGCACATGAAGAACATTGTAGGTAAGAACCAGGGAGACTGGGAGCATGTGAGGAACATTATAGGTAAGAACCAGGGAGACTGGGAGCACATGAAGAACATTATAGGTAAGAACCAGGGAGACTGGGAGCACATGAAGAACATTGTAGGTAAGAACCAGGGAGACTGGGAGCACATGAAGAACATTGTAGGTAAGAACCAGGGAGACTGGGAGCATGTGAGGAACCTTATAGGTAAGAACCAGGGAGACTGGGAGCACATGAAGAACATTGTAGGTAAGAACCAGGGAGACTGGGAGCACATGAAGAACATTGTAGGTAAGAACCAGGGAGACTGGGAGCACATGAAGAACATTGTAGGTAAGAACCAGGGAGACTGGGAGCACATGAAGAACATTGTAGGTAAGAACAAGGGAGACTGGGAGCACATGAAGAACATTATAGGTAAGAACCAGGGAGACTGGGAGCACATGAAGAAAATTATAGGTGAGAACCAGGGAGACTGGGAGCACATGAGGAACATTATAGGTAAGAACCAGGGAGACTGGAAGCACATGAGGAACATTATAGATAAGAACCAGGGAGACTGGGAGCACATGAAGAACATATTATTTAAGAACAAGGGAGACTGGGAGCACATGAAGAACATTGTAGGTAAGAACCAGGGAGACTGAGAGCACATGAAGAACATTGTAGGTAAGAACCAGGGAGACTGGGAGCACATGAAGAACATTATAGGTAAGAACCAGGGAGACTGGGAGCACACGAGGGATATTATAGGTAAGAACCAGGGAGACTGGGAGCATGTGAGGAACATTATAGGTAAGAACCAGGGAGACTGGGAGCACATGAAGAACATTGTAGGTAAGAACCAGGGAGACTGGGAGCACATGAAATACATTGTAGGTAAGAACCAGGGAGACTGGGAGCATGTGAGGAACATTATAGGTAAGAACCAGGGAGACTGGGAGCACATGAAGAACATTATAGGTAAGAACCAGGGAGACTGGGAGCACATGAAGAAAATTATAGGTGAGAACCAGGGAGACTGGGAGCACATGAAGAACATTGTAGGTATGAACCAGGGAGACTGGGAGCACATGAGGAACATTATAGGTAAGAACCAGGGAGACTGGGAGCACATGAGGAACATTATAGGTAAGAACCAGGGAGACTGGGAGCACATGAAGAACATTATAGGTAAGAACCAGGGAGACTGGGAGCACATGAAGAACATTGTAGGTAAGAACCAGGGAGACTGGGAGCACATGAAGAAAATTATAGGTGAGAACCAGGGAGACTGGGAGCACATGAAGAACATTGTAGGTAAGAACCAGGGAGACTGGGAGCACATGAAGAACATTGTAGGTAAGAACCAGGGAGACTGGGAGCACATGAGGAACATTATAGGTAAGATCCAGGGAGACTGGGAGCACATGAAGAACATTATAGGTAAGAACCAGGGAGACTGGGAGCACATGAAGAACATTATAGGTAAGAACCAGGGAGACTGGGAGCACATGAAGAACATTATAGGTAAGAACCAGGGAGACTGGGAGCACATGAAGAACATTGTAGGTAAGAACCAGGGAGACTGGCAGCACATGAAGAACATTGTAGGTAAGAACCAGGGAGACTGAGAGCACATGAAGAACATTGTAGATAAGAACCAGGGAGACTGGGAGCACATGAAGAACATTGTAGGTAAGAACAAGGGAGACTGTGAGCACATGAGGGATATTATAGGTAAGAACCAGGGAGACTGGGAGCACAGGAAGAACATTGTAGGTAAGAACAAGGGAGACTGGGAGCACATGAAGAACATTGTAGGTAAGAACAAGGGAGACTGAGAGCACATGAAGAACATTGTAGGTAAGAACCTGGGAGACTGGGAGCACATGAAGAACATTATAGGTAAGAACCAGGGAGACTGGGAGCACATGAAGAACATTATAGGTAAGAACCAGGGAGACTGGGAGCACATGAAGAACATTGTAGATAAGAACCAGGGAGACTGGGAGCACATGAAGAACATTGTAGGTAAGAACAAGGGAGACTGGGAGCACATGAGGGATATTATAGGTAAGAACCAGGGAGACTGGGAGCACATGAAGAACATTGTAGGTAAGAACAAGGGAGACTGGGAGCACATGAAGAACATTATAGGTAAGAACCAGGGAGACTGGGAGCACATGAAGAACATTATAGGTAAGAACCAGGGAGACTGGGAGCACATGAAGGATATTATAGGTAAGAACCAGGGAGACTGGGAGCACATGAAGAACATTATAGGTAAGAACCAGGGAGACTGGGAGCACGTGAAGAACATTATAGGTAAGAACCAGGGAGACTGGGAGCACATGAGGAACATTATAGGTAAGAACCAGGGAGACTGGGAGCATGTGAGGAACATTATAGGTAAAAACCAGGGAGACTGGGAGCACATGAAGAACATTATAGGTAAGAACCAGGGAGACTGGGAGCGCATGAGGAACATTATAGGTAAGAACCAGGGAGACTGGGAGCACATGAAGAACATTATAGGTAAGAACCAGGGAGACTGGGAGCACATGAAGTACATTATAGGTAAGAACCAGGGAGACTGGGAGCACATGAAGAACATTATAGGTAAGAACCAGGGAGACTGGGAGCACATGAAGAACATTATAGGTAAGAACCAGGGAGACTGGGAGCACATGAAGAACATTATAGGTAAGAACCAGGGAGACTGGGAGCACATGAAGAACATTATAGGTAAGAACCAGGGAGACTGGGAGCACATGAAGAACATTATAGGTGAGAACCAGGGAGACTAAGAGCACATGAAGAACATTATAGGTAAGAACAAGGGAGACTGGGAGCACATGAAGAACATTATAGGTGAGAACCAGGGAGACTGGGAGCACATGAAGAACATTGTAGGTAAGAACCAGGGAGACTGAGAGCACATGAAGAACATTGTAGGTAAGAACCAGGGAGACTGGGAGCACATGAAGAACATTATAGGTAAGATCCAGGGAGACTGGGAGCACATGAAGAAAATTATAGGTGAGAACCAGGGAGACTGGGAGCACATGAAAAACATTATAGGTAAGAACCAGGGAGACTGGGAGCACATGAAGAACATTATAGGTAAGAACCAGGGAGACTGGGAGCACATGAAGAACATTATAGGTAAGAACCAGGGAGACTGGGAGCACATGAAGAACATTATAGGTAAGAACCAGGGAGACTGGGAGCACATGAAGAACATTGTAGGTAAGAACCAGGGAGACTGGCAGCACATGAAGAACATTGTAGGTAAGAACCAGGGAGACTGAGAGCACATGAAGAACATTGTAGATAAGAACCAGGGAGACTGGGAGCACATGAAGAACATTGTAGGTAAGAACAAGGGGGACTGGGAGCACATGAGGGATATTACAGGTAAGAACCAGGGAGACTGGGAGCACATGAAGAACATTGTAGGTAAGAACAAGGGAGACTGGGAGCACATGAAGAACATTGTAGGTAAGAACAAGGGAGACTGAGAGCACATGAAGAACATTGTAGGTAAGAACCAGGGAGACTGGGAGCACATGAAGAACATTATAGGTAAGAACCAGGGAGACTGGGAGCACATGAAGAACATTATAGGTAAGAACCAGGGAGACTGGGAGCACATGAAGAACATTGTAGATAAGAACCAGGGAGACTGGGAGCACATGAAGAACATTGTAGGTAAGAACAAGGGAGACTGGGAGCACATGAGGGATATTATAGGTAAGAACCAGGGAGACTGGGAGCACATGAAGAACATTGTAGGTAAGAACAAGGGAGACTGGGAGCACATGAAGAACATTATAGGTAAGAACCAGGGAGACTGGGAGCACATGAAGAACATTATAGGTAAGAACCAGGGAGACTGGGAGCACATGAAGGATATTATAGGTAAGAACCAGGGAGACTGGGAGCACATGAAGAACATTATAGGTAAGAACCAGGGAGACTGGGAGCACGTGAAGAACATTATAGGTAAGAACCAGGGAGACTGGGAGCACATGAGGAACATTATAGGTAAGAACCAGGGAGACTGGGAGCATGTGAGGAACATTATAGGTAAAAACCAGGGAGACTGGGAGCACATGAAGAACATTATAGGTAAGAACCAGGGAGACTGGGAGCGCATGAGGAACATTATAGGTAAGAACCAGGGAGACTGGGAGCACATGAAGAACATTATAGGTAAGAACCAGGGAGACTGGGAGCACATGAAGTACATTATAGGTAAGAACCAGGGAGACTGGGAGCACATGAAGAACATTATAGGTAAGAACCAGGGAGACTGGGAGCACATGAAGAACATTATAGGTAAGAACCAGGGAGACTGGGAGCACATGAAGAACATTATAGGTAAGAACCAGGGAGACTGGGAGCACATGAAGAACATTATAGGTAAGAACCAGGGAGACTGGGAGCACATGAAGAACATTATAGGTGAGAACCAGGGAGACTAAGAGCACATGAAGAACATTATAGGTAAGAACAAGGGAGACTGGGAGCACATGAAGAACATTATAGGTGAAAACCAGGGAGACTGGGAGCACATGAAGAACATTGTAGGTATGAACCAGGGAGACTGAGAGCACATGAAGAACATTGTAGGTAAGAACCAGGGAGACTGGGAGCACATGAAGAACATTATAGGTAAGAACCAGGGAGACTGGGAGCACATGAAGAAAATTATAGGTGAGAACCAGGGAGACTGGGAGCACATGAAAAACATTATAGGTAAGAACCAGGGAGACTGGGAGCACATGAAGAACATTATAGGTAAGAACCAGGGAGACTGGGAGCACATGAAGAACAATATAGGTAAGAACAAGGGAGACTGGGAGCACATGAAGAACATTATAGGTAAGAACCAGGGAGACTGAGAGCACATGAAGAACATTGTAGGTAAGAACCAGGGAGACTGGGAGCATGTGAGGAACATTATAGGTAAGAACCAGGGAGACTGGGAGCACATGAAGAACATTATAGGTAAGAACCAGGGAGACTGGGAGCACATGAAGAACATTGTAGGTAAGAACCAGGGAGACTGGGAGCACATGAAGAACATTGTAGGTAAGAACCAGGGAGACTGGGAGCATGTGAGGAACCTTATAGGTAAGAACCAGGGAGACTGGGAGCACATGAAGAACATTGTAGGTAAGAACCAGGGAGACTGGGAGCACATGAAGAACATTGTAGGTAAGAACCAGGGAGACTGGGAGCATGTGAGGAACATTATAGGTAAAAACCAGGGAGACTGGGAGCACATGAAGAACATTATAGGTAAGAACCAGGGAGACTGGGAGCACATGAAGAACATTGTAGGTAAGAACCAGGGAGACTGGGAGCACATGAAGAACATTGTAGGTAAGAACCAGGGAGACTGGGAGCACATGAAGAACATTGTAGGTAAGAACCAGGGAGACTGGGAGCACATGAAGAACATTGTAGGTAAGAACCAGGGAGACTGGGAGCATGTGAGGAACATTATAGGTAAGAACCACGGAGACAGGGAGCACATGAAGAACATTGTAGGTAAGAACCAGGGAGACTGGGAGCACATGAAGAACATTGTAGGTAAGAACCAGGGAGACTGGGAGCATGCGAGGAACATTATAGGTAAGAACCAGGGAGACTGGGAGCATGTGAGGAACATTATAGGTAAGAACCAGGGAGACTGGGAGCACATGAAGAACATTGTAGGTAAGAACCAGGGAGACTGGGAGCACATGAAGAACATTGTAGGTAAGAACAAGGGAGACTGGGAGCACATGAAGAACATTATAGGTAAGAACCAGGGAGACTGGGAGCACATGAAGAAAATTATAGGTGAGAACCAGGGAGACTGGGAGCACATGAGGAACATTATAGGTAAGAACCAGGGAGACTGGAAGCACATGAGGAACATTATAGATTAGAACCAGGGAGACTGGGAGCACATGAAGAACATATTATTTAAGAACAAGGGAGACTGGGAGCACATGAAGAACATTGTAGGTAAGAACCAGGGAGACTGAGAGCACATGAAGAACATTGTAGGTAAGAACCAGGGAGACTGGGAGCACATGAAGAACATTATAGGTAAGAACCAGGGAGACTGGGAGCACACGAGGGATATTATAGGTAAGAACCAGGGAGACTGGGAGCATGTGAGGAACATTATAGGTAAGAACCAGGGAGACTGGGAGCACATGAAGAACATTGTAGGTAAGAACCAGGGAGACTGGGAGCACATGAAATATATTGTAGGTAAGAACCAGGGAGACTGGGAGCATGTGAGGAACATTATAGGTAAGAACCAGGGAGACTGGGAGCACATGAAGAACATTATAGGTAAGAACCAGGGAGACTGGGAGCACATGAAGAAAATTATAGGTGAGAACCAGGGAGACTGGGAGCACATGAAGAACATTGTAGGTAAGAACCAGGGAGACTAGGAGCACATGAGGAACATTATAGGTAAGAACCAGGGAGACTGGGAGCACATGAGGAACATTATAGGTTAGAACCAGGGAGACTGGGAGCACATGAAGAACATTATAGGTAAGAACCAGGGAGACTGGGAGCACATGAAGAACATTGTAGGTAAGAACCAGGGAGACTGGGAGCACATGAAGAAAATTATAGGTGAGAACCAGGGAGACTGGGAGCACATGAAGAACATTGTAGGTAAGAACCAGGGAGACTGGGAGCACATGAAGAACATTGTAGGTAAGAACCAGGGAGACTGGGAGCACATGAGGAACATTATAGGTAAGAACCAGGGAGACTGGGAGCACATGAAGAACATTATAGGTAAGAACCAGGGAGACTGGGAGCACATGAAGAACATTATAGGTAAGAACCAGGGAGACTGGGAGCACATGAAGAACATTATAGGTAAGAACCAGGGAGACTGGGAGCACATGAAGAACATTGTAGGTAAGAACCAGGGAGACTGGCAGCACATGAAGAACATTGTAGGTAAGAACCAGGGAGACTGAGAGCACATGAAGAACATTGTAGATAAGAACCAGGGAGACTGGGAGCACATGAAGAACATTGTAGGTAAGAACAAGGGAGACTTGGAGCACATGAGGGATATTATAGGTAAGAACCAGGGAGACTGGGAGCACATGAAGAACATTGTAGGTAAGAACAAGGGAGACTGGGAGCACATGAAGAACATTGTAGGTAAGAACAAGGGAGACTGAGAGCACATGAAGAACATTGTAGGTAAGAACCAGGGAGACTGGGAGCACATGAAGAACATTATAGGTAAGAACCAGGGAGACTGGGAGCACATGAAGAACATTATAGGTAAGAACCAGGGAGACTGGGAGCACATGAAGAACATTGTAGATAAGAACCAGGGAGACTGGGAGCACATGAAGAACATTGTAGGTAAGAACAAGGGAGACTGGGAGCACATGAGGGATATTATAGGTAAGAACCAGGGAGACTGGGAGCACATGAAGAACATTGTAGGTAAGAACAAGGGAGACTGGGAGCACATGAAGAACATTATAGGTAAGAACCAGGGAGACTGGGAGCACATGAAGAACATTATAGGTAAGAACCAGGGAGACTGGGAGCACATGAAGGATATTATAGGTAAGAACCAGGGAGACTGGGAGCACATGAAGAACATTATAGGTAAGAACCAGGGAGACTGGGAGCACGTGAAGAACATTATAGGTAAGAACCAGGGAGACTGGGAGCACATGAGGAACATTATAGGTAAGAACCAGGGAGACTGGGAGCATGTGAGGAACATTATAGGTAAAAACCAGGGAGACTGTGAGCACATGAAGAACATTATAGGTAAGAACCAGGGAGACTGGGAGCGCATGAGGAACATTATAGGTAAGAACCAGGGAGACTGGGAGCACATGAAGAACATTATAGGTAAGAACCAGGGAGACTGGGAGCACATGAAGTACATTATAGGTAAGAACCAGGGAGACTGGGAGCACATGAAGAACATTATAGGTAAGAACCAGGGAGACTGGGAGCACATGAAGAACATTATAGGTAAGAACCAGGGAGACTGGGAGCACATGAAGAACATTATAGGTAAGAACCAGGGAGACTGGGAGCACATGAGGAACATTATAAGTAAGGACCAGGGAGACTGGGAGCACATGAGGAACATTATAGGTAAGAACCAGGGAGACTGGGAGCACATGAGGAACATTATAGGTAAGAACCAGGGAGACTGGGAGCACATGAGGAACATTATAGGTAAGAACCAGGGAGACAGAGAGCACATGAAGAACATTATAGGTAAGAACCAGGGAGACTGGGAGCACATGAAGAACATTGTAGGTAAGAACCAGGGAGACTGGGAGCATGTAAGGAACATTATAGGTAAGAACCAGGGAGACTGGGAGCACATGAGGAACATTATAGATAAGAACAAGGGAGACTGGGAGCACATGAGGAACATTATAGGTAAGAACCAGGGAGACTGGGAGCACATGAGGAACATTATAGGTAAGAACCAGGGAGACTGGGAGCACATGAAGAACATTGTAGGTAAGAACAAGGGAGACTGGGAGCACATGAGGAACATTATAGGTAAGAACCAGGGAGACTGGGAGCACATGAAGAACATTGTAGGTAAGAACCAGGGAGACTGGGAGCACATGAGGAACATTATAGGTAAGAACCAGGGAGACTGGGAGCACATGAGGAACATTATAGGTAAGAACCAGGGAGACTGGGAGCACATGAAGAACATTATAGGTAAGAACCAGGTAGACTGGGAGCACATGAAGAACATTGTAGGTAAGAACCAGGGAGACTGGGAGCACATGAAGAAAATTATAGGTGAGAACCAGGGAGACTGGGAGCACATGAAGAACATTGTAGGTAAGAACCAGGGAGACTGGGAGCACATGAAGAACATTGTAGGTAAGAACCAGGGAGACTGGGAGCACATGAGGAACATTATAGGTAAGAACCAGGGAGACTGGGAGCACATGAAGAACATTATAGGTAAGAACCAGGGAGACTGGGAGCACATGAAGAACATTATAGGTAAGAACCAGGGAGACAGGGAGCACATGAAGAACATTATAGGTAAGAACCAGGGAGACTGGGAGCACATGAAGAACATTGTAGGTAAGAACCAGGGAGACTGGCAGCACATGAAGAACATTGTAGGTAAGAACCAGGGAGACTGAGAGCACATGAAGAACATTGTAGATAAGAACCAGGGAGACTGGGAGCACATGAAGAACATTGTAGGTAAGAACAAGGGAGACTGGGAGCACATGAGGGATATTATAGGTAAGAACCAGGGAGACTGGGAGCACATGAAGAACATTGTAGGTAAGAACAAGGGAGACTGGGAGCACATGAAGAACATTGTAGGTAAGAACAAGGGAGACTGAGAGCACATGAAGAACATTGTAGGTAAGAACCAGGGAGACTGGGAGCACATGAAGAACATTATAGGTAAGAACCAGGGAGACTGGGAGCACATGAAGAACATTATAGGTAAGAACCAGGGAGACTGGGAGCACATGAAGAACATTGTAGATAAGAACCAGGGAGACTGGGAGCACATGAAGAACATTGTAGGTAAGAACAAGGGAGACTGGGAGCACATGAGGGATATTATAGGTAAGAACCAGGGAGACTGGGAGCACATGAAGAACATTGTAGGTAAGAACAAGGGAGACTGGGAGCACATGAAGAACATTATAGGTAAGAACCAGGGAGACTGGGAGCACATGAAGAACATTATAGGTAAGAACCAGGGAGACTGGGAGCACATGAAGGATATTATAGGTAAGAACCAGGGAGACTGGGAGCACATGAAGAACATTATAGGTAAGAACCAGGGAGACTGGGAGCACGTGAAGAACATTATAGGTAAGAACCAGGGAGACTGGGAGCACATGAGGAACATTATAGGTAAGAACCAGGGAGACTGGGAGCATGTGAGGAACATTATAGGTAAAAACCAGGGAGACTGGGAGCACATGAAGAACATTATAGGTAAGAACCAGGGAGACTGGGAGCGCATGAGGAACATTATAGGTAAGAACCAGGGAGACTGGGAGCACATGAAGAACATTATAGGTAAGAACCAGGGAGACTGGGAGCACATGAAGTACATTATAGGTAAGAACCAGGGAGACTGGGAGCACATGAAGAACATTATAGGTAAGAACCAGG
Organism: Pseudophryne corroboree; assembly: GCF_028390025.1. Classification (NCBI taxonomy): domain Eukaryota; kingdom Metazoa; phylum Chordata; class Amphibia; order Anura; family Myobatrachidae; genus Pseudophryne; species Pseudophryne corroboree. Next base: position 3,290,902 of record NC_086453.1, read on the forward strand.
GAGACTGGGAGCACATGAAGAACATTATAGGTAAGAACCAGGGAGACTGGGAGCACATGAAGAACATTATAGGTAAGAACCAGGGAGACTGGGAGCACATGAGGAACATTATAGGTAAGGACCAGGGAGACTGGGAGCACATGAGGAACATTATAGGTAAGAACCAGGGAGACTGGGAGCACATGAGGAACATTATAGGTAAGAACCAGGGAGACTGGGAGCACATGAGGAACATTATAGGTAAGAACCAGGGAGACAGAGAGCACATGAAGAACATTATAGGTAAGAACCAGGGAGACTGGGAGCACATGAAGAACATTGTAGGTAAGAACCAGGGAGACTGGGAGCATGTGAGGAACATTATAGGTAAGAACCAGGGAGACTGAGAGCACATGAGGAACATTATAGATAAGAACAAGGGAGACTGGGAGCACATGAGGAACATTATAGGTAAGAACCAGGGAGACTGGGAGCACATGAGGAACATTATAGGTAAGAACCAGGGAGACTGGGAGCACATGAAGAACATTGTAGGTAAGAACCAGGGAGACTGGGAGCACATGAGGAACATTATAGGTAAGAACCAGGGAGACTGGGAGCACATGAAGAACATTGTAGGTAAGAACCAGGGAGACTGGGAGCACATGAAGAACATTGTAGGTAAGAACCAGGGAGACTGGGAGCATGTGAGGAACATTATAGGTAAGAACCAGGGAGACTGGGAGCATGTGAGGAACATTATAGGTAAGAACCAGGGAGACTGGGAGCATGTGAGGAACATTATAGGTAAGAACCAGGGAGCACATGAAGAACATTTAGGAAAAGAACAAGGGGGAGCAGAAGCATATGATTGATATGAAGGATAAGGAAAAGGAAGTATGGGGGCACTTAAGGAACATGCATCTTTTGTCTTTCTTCACTTTCTCATCCCCTGACCCGTGGTTAACACATAACATTGCTGAGTGACCATATCATACAGCCCATTTAGAAGCAATCTGACAGGACCATTATGCAATAAGTAGCAATATTGCATAATATATTGCAACAGGATATGCTGTGTTATATAAGTAACTTTTTATGAATAAAAAATGATAAGAACAAAGGAGAACAGGAGGACATGTAAGATAAGAACAAGATAGAACAAGAGGAAGCACATAGGGGAAATGAAAGAAAAGAACAAGGAAGACAGAAAGCACATGAGGGACATGGAAAATAAAAACAGGGGGGACAGTGAGAACAGAATTGGCTTAAAAGATCAAAATAAGGGAGAAATGGAGCAAATGAGGAATGGGAGCCTGTGACATCACTAAGAGCACAGCCTATCCAGTCACTAGGAGCCAGTGACATCACTGAGAGTGCAGCCTATCCAGTCACTAGGAGCCTGTGACATCACTGAGAGCGCAGCCTATCCAGTCACTAGGAGCCAGTGACATCACTGAGAATACAGCCTATCCAGTCACTAGGAGCCAGTGACATCACTGAGAGCGCAGCCTATCCAGTCACTAGGAGCCAGTGACATCACTGAGAATACAGCCTATCCAGTCACTAGGAGCCAGTGACATCACTGAGAGCGCAGCCTATCCATTCACTCGGAGCCAGTGACATCACTGAAAGTGCAGCCTATCCAGTCACTAGGAGCCAGTGACATCACTGAGAGTGCAGCCTATCCAGTCACTAGGAGCCAGTGACATCACTGAGAGAGCAGCCTATCCAGTCACTAGGAGTCAGTGACATCACTGAGAGTACAGCCTATCCAGTCACTAGAAGCCAGTGACATCACTGAGAGTGCAGCCTGTCCAGTGACTAGGAGCCAGTGACATCACTGCGAGTACAGCCTATCCAGTCACTAGGAACCAGTAACATCACTGAGAGTGCAGCCTATCCAGTCACTAGGAGCCAGTGACATCACTAAGAGTGCAGCCGATCCAGTCACTAAGAGCCAGTGACATCACTGAGAGTGCAGCCTATCCAGTCACTAGGAGCCAGTGACATCACTAAGAGCGCAGTCTGTCCAGTCACTAGGAGCCAGTGACATCACTGAGAGTGCAGCCTATCCAGTCACTAGGAGCCAGTGACATCACTAAGAGTGCAGCCTATCCAGTCACTAAGAGCCAGTGACATCACTGAGAGTGCAGCCTATTCAGTCACTAGGAGCCAGTGACATCACTAAGAGCGCAGTCTGTCCAGTCACTAGGAGCCAGTGACATCACTGAGAGCATGGCCTATCCAGTCACTAGGAGCCAGTGAGATCACTGAGAGAGCAGCCTATCCAGTCACTAGAAGCCAGTGACATCACTGAGAGTGCAGTCTGTCCAGTCACTTGGAGCCAGTGACATCAATGAGAGCGCAGCCTATCCAGTAACTAATAGCCAGTGACATAACTGAGAACGCGGCCTATCCAGTCACTTGGAGCCAGTGACATCACTGAGAGTGCAGCCTGTCCAGTCACTAGGAGCCAGTGACATCACTGAGAGCGCAACCTATCCAGTCAGTAGGAGCCAGTGACATCACTGAGCATACAGCCTATCCAGTCACTAGGAGCCAGTGACATCACTGAGAGTGCAGCCTGTCCAGTGACTAGGAGCCAGTGACATCACTGCGAGTACAGCCTATCCAGTCACTAGGAACCAGTAACATCACTGAGAGTGCAGCCTATCCAGTCACTAGGAGCCAGTGACATCACTAAGAGTGCAGCCTATCCAGTCACTAAGAGCCAGTGACATCACTGAGAGTGCAGCCTATCGAGTCACTAGGAGCCAGTGACATCACTAAGAGCGCAGTCTGTCCAGTCACTAGGAGCCAGTGACATCACTGAGAGTGCATCCTATCCAGTCACTAGGAGCCAGTGACATCACTAAGAGTGCAGCCTATCCAGTCACTAAGAGTCAGTGACATCACTGAGAGTGCAGCCTATTCAGTCACTAGGAGCCAGTGACATCACTAAGAGCGCAGTCAGTCCTGTCGCTAGGAGCCAGTGACATCACTGAGAGCATGGCCTATCCAGTCACTAGGAGCCAGTGACATCACTGAGAGAGTAGCCTATCCAGTCACTAGGAGCCAGTGACATCACTGAGAGTGCAGTCTGTCCAGTCACTTGGAGCCAGTGACATCAATGAGAGCGCAGCCTATCCAGTAACTAGGAGCCAGTGACATAACTGAGAACGCGGCCTATCCAGTCACTTGGAGCCAGTGACATCACTGAGTGCAGCCTTTCCAGTCACTAGGAGCCAGTGACATCACTGAGAGCACAGCCTATCCAGTCACTAGGAGCCAGTGACATCACTGAAAGTACAGCCTATCCAGTCAGTAGGAGGCGGTGACATCACTGAGAGTACAGCCTATCCAGTCACTAGGAGCCAGTGACATCACTGAGAGCGCAGACTATCCAGTCACTAGGAGACAGTGACATCACTGAGAGCGCAACCTATCCAGTCAGTAGGAGCCAGTGACATCACTGAGAGCACAGCATATCAAGTCACTAGGAGCCAGTGACATCACTGAGAGCGAAGCCTGTCCAGTCACTAGGAGCCAGTGACATCACTGAGCGTACAGCCTATTCATTCACTAGGAGCCAGTGACATCACTGAGAGAGCAGCCTGTCCAGTCACTAGGAGCCAGTGACATCGCTGAGAGAGCAGCCTATCGAGTCACTAGGAGCCAGTGACATCACTGAGAGTGCAGCCTATTTAGTAACTAGGAGCCAGTGACATCACTGAGAGTACAGCCTTTCCAGTCACTAGGAGCCAGTGACATCACTGAGCGTACAGCCTATCCAGTCACTAGGAGCCGGTGACCTCACTGAGGTGCAGCCTGTCCAGTCACTAGGAGCCAGTGACATCACTGAGAGTACAGCCTATCCAGTCAGTAGGAGGCGGTGACATCACTGAGAGTACAGCCTATCCAGTCAGTAGGAGCCAGTGACATCACTGAGAGCGCAGACTATCCAGTCACTAGGAGCCAGTGACATCACTGAGAGCGCAGCCTGTCCAGTCACTAGGAGCCAGTGACATCACTGAGAGTACAGCCTATCCATTCACTAGGAGCCAGTGACATCACTGAGAGAGCAGCCTATCAAGTCACTAGGAGCCAGTGACATCACTTAGAGTGCAGCCTATCCAGTCACTAGGAGCCAGTGACATCACTGAGAGCATGGCCTATCCATTCAGTAGTGACCACTGCCTCATGATTTTGGTTATAGGTTGTTGATGACTTCTAGTGCAGAATGATGTTATAGGCTGAACTCTGACCTCCGCTGTGAGTCAGTGAATGCTGTGGAATTGGTTCTCAGTGTTATAAAGTTTGGAAAGCCATTTATGGGGTATTGTGCAATCTTGCACCTATGTTTGTAATACTCACCCATTACCGGGTTATTTATTAACAAAGTCCAGTAACTTCTTGTGTTTTGCTGGAGGTGAGATTTATTGAAGGGACTGTAGTAATTTTTACTATAGAGAAACTATAATCATTAAATATAATAAACGAGTGTGCGTGCCACAGCAAATAATCACACACGCTTCACTTCAAAGCAGCAACAAATAAAAAAAAATATGTCCCCATCTAATATAACACAACAAAAACAATGCAATCTCACTTCCACTCCAAATTGTCCCAACAACGATACAAGTCCTTACAATTGTGATGTCACAAATTCCACCTGGTTCTGATGGTATCATCCATATATGAACATAAAAGGAAACATAAAACAAATGTTAGTGTAATATTGTTAGATGACGTAAAGTCCACCAGTTAGTGACTCAAGGAGAAGAGGGTTTTAAAAGGTCCCATCCATAGATTCAGCATCATACTTTATCCAGGTCTGAGTGGACAGCATTATCATCAATTTAGATGATTACAGAAGTGAGATTCTTAATCTACTCTCAGACAGCAATACATTTCAGCCTTTTCTGTCAGATCCCACGGTGGCCTACAAAAAGGAACTTAATGATCTACTGAATGAGGCAGAGTCAGGTGGCCTTCTGCCCAGAAAAGTATGTAATGCCCTTAAACAAGATTTTCCAACGGTTGCCATCTTGTTATCTATTTCCAAGATCCATGAGTCTCATCAATCCCACAGGTGGGCCACTAATCATTAAGCAAAGCACCTTTATCAAGGATACCACCAGTTTTCTCAATTTACTGGGCTGAGTGGAAAAAGTACCCCCTAGAACTTTAAATGCAGCCTCTACACCAACCTCCCCCATCAGGATGTACGTATAAGGATTTAAAAGATATCAACCTGGACCCTTTTCTTAAGGTCCCTACACACTTAAAGATCTAACTGAATGATATGAACATTCTTGTTCATTAATGAACAAGAACTCATTCATATCGTTCAGTGTGTTGGCACCAACGATGAACGATGCGCGGCCCTGCGCTCATTCACCGTTGGTGCCGGGTCGCTTATACATGCATGCCAATATGGACAATCTTGTCCATATTAACATGCACTGCTATAGAGCTGGGTGACGGGGGGAGTGAAGAAACTTCACTCCCCCCATCACTCACCCCCCTGCTGCCGGGTCGCCGTATCAGCCGCCGGGCACCTCGGTGGCACATCGTCAGGTGTGTAGGGCCCATTACATCTTCTAGAGCTCACCTTGATCCGAAATGACTTATTATTTGATGGCAAATTCTATTTTGCAGAACAACGGATGCGCAATGGGAAGTAACGTGGCACCGTACTTTGCCAATATTTACATGTTCAAGGAGGAATACAACATGTTTTTTCAGGACCCAGCAATATCTAAACATATTTTTATTTTCCCTCGTTACTTAGATGATCTGTTCCGGATATGGACCTGGGGTGAAAAAAGCTTCTAGCAAGCAATGGTCAATATCAATTTGAGGACCTCTCCTATTAAACTTACCAGACCTTCACTGACACTCACAATTACTTGGATGTACAAATCACCATCTGCGATGGTAAAAACCACACGGGTGTGTTTCAAAACCTACTGATAAAAAAACTCTACTTCAGACCAATAGTCACCATCCTCGTACCCTCAAGAAAGGACTACCTAATCACAGATGATTCGTGTAGCAAGAAATACCAGCGACAGATTCAGATTGGACCTGGAACTAGACAAGGCGATACAAAACTTCCCAATGAGAGGGTATGAGTACAAGCTCCTTCTCATGCAGAAAAAGAGGATGCATCTATCTTTAGACTCCAGTTACTTAAACCAAATGTCAAAAATACAGATAAAATAAGACGAGCGCTAAATAAGCGCAATACTTTATAAGAGTGTTTTGTAATTGGTTTAGAATTTGACGAGTTGAGAAACATAATCCCCTGATAAGCTTGCGCTGGTGTATAAGGGATAATTGAATAGCCCCGGGCTCGACAATTACCAGTGGTCACTGACTGCAGGTAATTGAATTCCCCGGTAAATGTCTACTGCTAAACCATATAAGGTAATACCTATTTGGTACCATGGAGGCCAATGACAGGTAGAAGTAGGTCTCTCAATTTATGTCTTGTTTGACCCTAAAGGTTACAACCAAATCTCATCCTGAATAGGATCTTCTCAAAGTCCCTAATCAGGAATTAACATTTATGCTACGCTGAAATCAAATAATGTGATCACATCTCCCAGCTTTTCCTCACAGTGTGCACGCGCAGGACCCGCTCTGCGCGTGCACAGGTGGGGAGATGCGATCAACTCTCAGTGCGAACGAGCAGGGCGGCGACACTGTGCTGCGGGGGCAGCGCCGTGGCGCCATGGGCGGGCAGTGATGCAGCATTGGGTGGGTGTGGCATGGGAAACAGAGGCAGGTTTGTGGCGGCCACGTGACGTCTCAGTCTGCGCCTGTCTTCGCAGCCTGGCTGCAGAGGCAGGGGGAATTCAGAAATCAGTGATGCGAACGCAATTCATCGCTGCCAGCCATGTGCATGCTGTGCGGCCTTACCCTGTGCTGGACTGCCCCCAGCATGCAATTTTACCATTAGCATTTTTGCAATCTTATCAAAACTGCTAATGAAGCTGAATGAGGTTCCTAAATCATTGTGGCAGGTTATACAAGGGTTATACAACGGTTGGTAACTACTGCTTTTTCAGGGTTTGTTTCTTTAGGTGGCTATTAATGATTTAGAACTCTACACAGTGTTTACTACCATGGCAATAACAGTCACATGGCACATGATGTCATGGGCAGAGAGGCTTTGAAACACTTCTATGATCTCTATCTGTGACACATTCCCTCTCTTTCTCTCTCTTTCTCTCTCTGTATATATATATTACTATTCTCCTGACAGACAAAATATAAATTTATTTAATTAAGTTTTAAATGAGTTAAAATGACTGACTCATTAACCCCACTGTAGCGGAAAGCTTTAAATGGAAGCCTCAATTCTATGTGGGTGGTTCATTTTCATTTTTTTTTTACCTCTAAATAGGAAGTGAAGCATATTTTAAGCATGAATCTGATATGTATCCTGCTACATTATCTCGATCTCAGATTCACTCTCGAGGGGAAGAAGAAAATATGGCTGAATTGTCATGTGATGCCAGAGGGAGGGAAGGAGGGGGGAGGATGTCACAGAAAATACTGAGCTCAGAATGACATTCCAATGCCTCATAATGCGGATATTCATGGAGTCGCTAAAAGACAAACCACGTATGTGTCCCACGGTGGGTATGCGCAGACGCACATATGTGACTTAGTCACATAGTATCAGATAAATGTGCTGGGCAATCCTGGACGGTGTCAGGGGTGTGGCTAATCAGTTACGGCGTGTTATGGTAGTGTCAGGGGTGTGGCTAATCAGTTACGGCGTGTTATGGTAGTGTCAGGGGTGTGGCTAATCAGTTATGGCGTGTTATGATAGTTTCAGGGGTGTGGCTAATCAGTTACGGTGTGTTATGGTAGTGTCAGGGGTGTGGCTAATCAGTTACGGCGTGTTATGGTAGTGTCAGGGGTGTGGCTAATCAGGTACGGCGTGTTATGGTAGTGTCAGGAGTGTGGCTAATCAGTTACGGCGTGTTATGGTAGTGTCAGGGGTGTGGCTAATCAGTTACAGCGTGTTATGGTAGTGTCAGGGGTGTGGCTAATCAGTTACGGCGTGTTATGGTAGTGTCAGGGGTGTGGCTAATCAGGTACGGCGTGTTATGGTAGTGTCAGGAGTGTGGCTAATCAGTTACGGCGTGTTATGGTAGTGTCAGGGGAGTGGCTAATCAGTTACGGTGTGTTATGGTAGTGTCAGGGGTGTGGTTATCAGTTATAGCAAGTTATGGTAGTGTCAGGGGTGTGGCTAATCAGTTACGGCGTGTTATGGTAGTGTCAGGGGTGTGGCTAATCAGTTACAGCGTGTTATGGTAGTGTCAGGGGTGTGGCTAATCAGTTACGGTGTGTTATGGTAGTGTCAGGGGTGTGGTTATCAGTTATGGCAAGTTATGGTAGTGTCAGGGGTGTGGCTGATCAGTTACGGTGTATTATGGTAGTGTCAGGGGTGTGGTTATCAGTTACGGCAAGTTATGGTAGTGTCAGGGGTGTGGCTAATCAGTTACGGCGTGTTATGGTAGTGTCAGGGGTGTGGCTAATCAGTTACAGCGTGTTATGGTAGTGTCAGGGGTGTGGCTAATCAGTTACGGTGTGTTATGGTAGTGTCAGGGGTGTGGTTATCAGTTATGGCAAGTTATGGTAGTGTCAGGGGTGTGGCTGATCAGTTACGGTGTGTTATGGTAGTGTCAGGGGTGTGGCTGATCAGTTACGGCATGTTATGGTAGTGTCAGGGGTGTGGCTAATCAGTGACGGCGTGTTATGGTAGTGTCAGGGGTGTGGCTAATCAGTTACAGCGTGTTATGGTAGTGTCAGGGGTGTGGCTAATCAGTTACGGCGTGTTATGGTAGTGTCAGGGGTGTGGCTAATCAGTTACAGCGTGTTATGGTAGTGTCAGGGGTGTGGCTAATCAGTTACGGCGTGTTATGGTTGTGTCAGGGGTGTTACTAATCAGTTATGGCATGTTATGGTAGTGTCAGGGGTGTGGTTATCAGTTATGGCAAGTTATGGTAGTGTCAGGGGTGTGGCTAATCAGTTACGGCGTGTTATGGTTGTGTCAGGGGTGTTACTAATCAGTTACGGCGTGTTATGGTAGTGTCAGGGGTGTGGCTAATCAGTTACGGTGTGTTATGGTAGTGTCAGGGGTGTGGCTAATCAGTTACGGCGTGTTATGGTAGTGTCAGGAGTGTGGCTAATCAGTTACGGCGTGTTATGGTAGTGTCAGGGGTGTGGCTAATCACAGGTACGGCGTGTTATGGTAGTGTCAGGGGTGTGGCTAATCAGTTACGGCGTGTTATGGTAGTGTCAGGGGTGTGGCTAATCAGTTATGGCGTGTTATGATAGTTTCAGGGGTGTGGCTAATCAGTTACGGTGTGTTATGGTAGTGTCAGGGGTGTGGCTAATCAGTTACAGCGTGTTATGGTAGTGTCAGGGGAGTGGCTAATCAGTTACGGTGTGTTATGGTAGTGTCAGGGGTGTGGTTATCAGTTATGGCAAGTTATGGTAGTGTCAGGGGTGTGGCTAATCAGTTACGGCGTGTTATGGTAGTGTCAGGGGTGTGGCTAATCAGTTACAGCGTGTTATGGTAGTGTCATGGGTGTGGCTAATCTGTTACGGCGTGTTATGGTAGTGTCAGGGGTGTGGCTAATCACAGTTACAGCGTGTTATGGTAGTGTCAGGGGTGTGGCTAATCAGTTACGGCGTGTTATGGTAGTGACAGGGGTGTGGCTAATCAGTTATGGCGTGTTATGATAGTTTCAGGGGTGTGGCTAATCAGTTACGGTGTGTTATGGTAGTGTCAGGGGTGTGGCTAATCAGTTACAGCGTGTTATGGTAGTGTCAGGGGTGTGGCTAATCAGTTACGGTGTGTTATGGTAGTGTCAGGGGTGTGGTTATCAGTTATGGCAAGTTATGGTAGTGTCAGGGGTGTGGCTAATCAGTTACGGCGTGTAGTGGTAGTGTCAGGGGTGTGGCTAATCAGTTACAGCGTGTTATGGTAGTGTCAGGGGTGTGGCTAATCAGTTACAGTGTGTTATGGTAGTGTAAGGGGTGTGGTTATCAGTTATGGCAAGTTATGGTAGTGTCAGGGGTGTGGCTGATCAGTTACGGTGTGTTATGGTAGTGTCAGGGGTGTGGCTGATCAGTTACGGCATGTTATGGTAGTGTCAGGGGTGTGGCTAATCAGTTACGGCGTGTTATGGTAGTGTCAGGAGTGTGGCTAATCAGTTACGGCGTGTTATGGTAGTGTCAGGGGTGTGTCTAATCAGTTACAGCGTGTTATGGTAGTGTCAGGGGTGTGGCTAATCAGTTACGGCGTGTTATGGTAGTGTCAGGGGTGTGGCTAATCAGTTACAGCGTGTTATGGTAGTGTCAGGGGTGTGGCTAATCAGTTACGGCGTGTTATGGTAGTGTCAGGAGTGTGGCTAATCAGTTACGGCGTGTTATGGTAGTGTCAGGGGTGTGGCTAATCACAGGTACGGCGTGTTATGGTAGTGTCAGGGGTGTGGCTAATAAGTTACAGCGTGTTATAGTAGTGTCAGGGGTGTGGCTAATCAGTTACGGCGTGTTATGGTAGTGTCAGTAGTGTGGCTATCCAGTTACGGCGTGTTATGGAAGTGTCAGGGGTGTGGTTATCAGTTATGGCAAGTTATGGTAGTGTCAGGGGTGTGGCTAATCAGTTACGGCTTGTTATGGTAGTGTCAGGGGTGTGGTTAATCAGTTACGGCATGTTATGGTAGTGTCAGGGGTGTGGTTATCAGTTATGGCAAGTTATGGTAGTGTCAGGGTTGTGGCTAATCAGTTACGGCGTGTTATGGTAGTGTCAGGGGTGTGGCTAATCAGTTACGGCGTGTTATGGTAGTGTCAGGGGTGTGGCTAATCACAGTTACGGCGTGTTATGATAGTGTCAGGGGTGTGGCTAATCAGTTACGGCGTGTTATGGTAATGTCAGGGGTGTGGCTAATCACAGGTACGGCGTGTTATGGTAGTGTCAGGGGTGTGGCTAATCAGTTACGGCGTGTTATGGTAGTGTCAGGGGTGTGGTTAATCAGTTACGGCGTGTTATGGTAGTGTCAGGGGTGTGGCTAATCAGTTATGGCAAGTTATGGTAGTGTCAGGGGTGTGGCTAATCAGTTACGGCGTGTTATGGTAGTGTCAGGGGTGTGGTTATCAGTTATGGCAAGTTATGGTAGTGTCAGGGGTGTGGCTAATCAGTTACGGCGTGTTATGGTAGTGTCAGGGGTGTAGCTAATCACAGTTACGGCGTGTTATGGTAGTGTCAGGGGTGTGGCTAATCAGTTACAGCATGTTATGGTAGTGACAGGGGTGTGGCTAATCAGTTACGGCGTGTTATGGTAGTGTCAGGGGTGTGGCTAATCAGTTACGGCGTGTTATGGTAGTGTCAGGGGTGTGGCTAATCAGTTATGGCGTGTTATGGTAGTGTCAGGGGTGTGGCTAATCAGTTACTGCGTGTTATGGTAGTGTCAGGGGTGTGGCTAATCAGTTATGGCGTGTTATGGTAGTGTCAGGGGTGTGGCTAATCAGTTATGGCGTGTTATGGTAGTGTCAGGGGTGTGGTTATCAGTTACGGCGTGTTATGGTAGTGTCAGGGGTGTGGCTAATCAGTTACAGCGTGTTATGGTAGTGTCAGGGGTGTGGCTAATCAGTTACGGTGTGTTATGGTAGTGTCAGGGGTGTGGTTATCAGTTATGGCAAGTTATGGTAGTGTCAGGGGTGTGGCTAATCAGTTACGGCGTGTTATGGTAGTGTCAGGGGTGTGGCTAATCAGTTACAGCGTGTTATGGTAGTGTCAGGGGTGTGGCTAATCAGTTACAGTGTGTTATGGTAGTGTCAGGGGTGTGGCTAATCAGTTACAGCGTGTTATGGTAGTGTCAGGGGTGTGGCTAATCAGTTACGGTGTGTTATGGTAGTGTCAGGGGTGTGGTTATCAGTTATGGCAAGTTATGGTAGTGTCAGGGGTGTGGCTAATCAGTTACGGCGTGTTATGGTAGTGTCAGAGGTGTGGCTAATCAGTTACAGCGTGTTATGGTAGTGTCAGGGGTGTGGCTAATCAGTTACGGTGTGTTATGGTAGTGTCAGGGGTGTGGTTATCAGTTATGGCAAGTTATGGTAGTGTCAGGGGTGTGGCTGATCAGTTACGGTGTGTTATGGTAGTGTCAGGGGTGTGGCTGATCAGTGACGGCATGTTATGGTAGTGTCAGGGGTGTGGCTAATCAGTTACGGCGTGTTATGGTAGTGTCAGGAGTGTGGCTAATCAGTTACGGCGTGTTATGGTAGTGTCAGGGGTGTGGCTAATCAGTTACGGCGTGTTATGGTAGTGTCAGGGGTGTGGCTAATCACAGTTACGGCGTGTTATGGTAGTGTCAGGGGTGTGGCTAATCAGTTACGGCGTGTTATGGTAGTGTCAGGGGTGTGGCTAATCAGTAACGGCGTGTTATGGTAGTGTCAGGGGTGTGGCTAATTAGTTATGGCGTGTTATGGTAGTGTCAGGGGTGTGGCTAATCAGTGACGGCGTGTTATGGTAGTGTCAGGGGTGTGGCTAATCAGTTACAGCGTGTTATGGTAGTGTCAGGGGTGTGGCTAATCAGTTACGGCGTGTTATGGTAGTGTCAGGGGTGTGGCTAATCAGTTACAGCGTGTTATGGTAGTGTCAGGGTGTGGCTAATCAGTTACGGCGTGTTATGGTAGTGTCAGGGGTGTGGCTAATCACAGGTACGGCGTGTTATGGTAGTGTCAGGGGTGTGGCTAATCAGTTACAGCGTGTTATGGTAGTGTCAGGGTGTGGCTAATCAGTTACGGCGTGTTATGGTAGTGTCAGGAGTGTGGCTAATCAGTTACGGCGTGTTATGGTAGTGTCAGTGGTGTGGCTAATCACAGGTACGGCGTGTTATGGTAGTGTCAGGGGTGTGGCTAATAAGTTACAGCGTGTTATAGTAGTGTCAGTAGTGTGGCTAATCAGTTACGGCGTGTTATGGAAGTGTCAGGGGTGTGGTTATCAGTTATGGCAAGTTATGGTAGTGTCAGGGGTGTGGCTAATCAGTTACGGCGTGTTATGGAAGTGTCAGGGGTGTGGTTAATCAGTTACGGCATGTTATGGTAGTGTCAGGGGTGTGGTTATCAGTTATGGCAAGTTATGGTAGTGTCAGGGGTGTGGCTAATCAGTTACGGCGTGTTATGGTAGTGTCAGGGGTGTGGCTAATCAGTGACGGCGTGTTATGGTAGTGTCAGGGGTGTGGCTAATCACAGTTACGGCGTGTTATGATAGTGTCAGGGGTGTGGCTAATCAGTTACGGCGTGTTATGGTAGTGTCAGGGGTGTGGCTAATCACAGTTACGGCGTGTTATGGTAGTGTCAGGGGTGTGGCTAATCAGTTACGGCGTGTTATGGTAGTGTCAGGGGTGTGGTTAATCAGTTACGGCGTGTTATGGTAGTGTCAGGGGTGTGGCTAATCAGTTATGGCAAGTTATGGTAGTGTCAGGGGTGTGGCTAATCAGTTATGGCGTGTTATGGTAGTGTCAGGGGTGTGGTTATCAGTTATGGCAAGTTATGGTAGTGTCAGGGGTGTGGCTAATCAGTGACGGCGTGTTATGGTAGTGTCAGGGGTGTGGCTAATCAGTTACAGCGTGTTATGGTAGTGTCAGGGGTGTGGCTAATCAGTTACGGCGTGTTATGGTAGTGTCAGGGGTGTGGCTAATCAGTTACAGCGTGTTATGGTAGTGTCAGGGTGTGGCTAATCAGTTACGGCGTGTTATGGTAGTGTCAGGGGTGTGGCTAATCACAGGTACGGCGTGTTATGGTAGTGTCAGGGGTGTGGCTAATCAGTTACAGCGTGTTATGGTAGTGTCAGGGTGTGGCTAATCAGTTACGGCGTGTTATGGTAGTGTCAGGAGTGTGGCTAATCAGTTACGGCGTGTTATGGTAGTGTCAGGGGTGTGGCTAATCACAGGTACGGCGTGTTATGGTAGTGTCAGGGGTGTGGCTAATAAGTTACAGCGTGTTATAGTAGTGTCAGTAGTGTGGCTAATCAGTTACGGCGTGTTATGGAAGTGTCAGGGGTGTGGTTATCAGTTATGGCAAGTTATGGTAGTGTCAGGGGTGTGGCTAATCAGTTACGGCGTGTTATGGTAGTGTCAGGGGTGTGGTTAATCAGTTACGGCATGTTATGGTAGTGTCAGGGGTGTGGTTATCGGTTATGGCAAGTTATGGTAGTGTCAGGGGTGTGGCTAATCAGTTACGGCGTGTTATGGTAGTGTCAGGGGTGTGGCTAATCAGTGACGGCGTGTTATGGTAGTGTCAGGGGTGTGGCTAATCACAGTTACGGCGTGTTATGATAGTGTCAGGGGTGTGGCTAATCAGTTACGGCGTGTTATGGTAGTGTCAGGGGTGTGGTTAATCAGTTACGGCGTGTTATGTTAGTGTCAGGGGTGTGGCTAATCAGTTATGGCGTGTTATGGTAGTGTCAGGGGTGTGGTTATCAGTTATGGCAAGTTATGGTAGTGTCAGGGGTGTGGCTAATTAGTTACGGCGTGTTATGGTAGTGTCAGGGGTGTGGCTAATCACAGTTACGGCGTGTTATGGTAGTGTCAGGGGTGTGGCTAATCAGTTACAGCATGTTATGGTAGTGTCAGGGGTGTGGCTAATCAGTTACGGCGTGTTATGGTAGTGTCAGGGGTGTGGCTAATCAGTTACGGCGTGTTATGGTAGTGTCAGGGGTGTGGCTAATCAGTTATGGCGTGTTATGGTAGTGTCAGGGGTGTGGCTAATCAGTTACTGCGTGTTATGGTAGTGTTAGGGGTGTGGCTAATCAGTTATGGCGTGTTATGGTAGTGTCAGGGGTGTGGCTAATCAGTTATGGCGTGTTATGGTAGTGTCAGGGGTGTGGTTATCAGTTATGGCAAGCTATGGTAGTGTCAGGGGTGTGGCTAATCAGTTACGGCGTGTTATGGTAGTGTCAGGGGTGTGGCTAATTAGTTACGGCGTGTTATGGTAGTGTCAGGAGTGTGGCTAATCAGTTACGGCGTGTTATGGTAGTGTCAGGGGTGTGGTTATCAGTTATGGCAAGTTATGGTAGTGTCACGGGTGTGGCTAATCAGTTACGGCGTGTTACGGTAGTGTCAGGGGTGTGGCTAATTACAGTGACGGCGTGTTATGGTAGTGTCAGGGGTGTGGCTAATCAGTTACGGCGTGTTATGGTAGTGTCAGGGGTGTGGCTCATCAGGTACGGCGTGTTATGGTAGTGTCAGGGGTGTGGCTAATCACAGTTACGGCGTGTTATGGTAGTGTCAGGGGTGTGGCTAATCAGTGACGGCGTGTTATGGTAGTGTCAGGGTGTCACAACTGAGGGCCTGAGCTGACGGGAGGCAGCCTCAGTTGTAGGGGCTGAGATGTACCGGAACCTGGGAGGTTGTATCAGACCCCTGGACATGTAAGTAACATGAATAATAACTGCCCGAAGGCGTGACCACGACAACTTGGATAAAAGTCAATGATGTTTATTATGACAACTCCGCAACACAGCAGCAGTAAAAGAAAACGTAAAAGTCAGCAAATAATAAATACAGTTCCTGGGTACTACAGGATGGCAGGAGCCACAGGGCACTGGTAGTGTGAGATAGTTCTTATGATCTTCTAGATGGAAAGTCCTTACCAGGCCCGACTGTAGCAATGGAGATAACCCAGGATTGTGCCAGCTGGTGTTCCAGGAAAAGCTGGGTTGCTGAAGGTAAAACAGCTGCTGTGGATACTGGCTGGAACCAAACTGTTGTTAGCACGGAGTGGATACTGGCTGGAACCAGTTAAATAATAAATGAACTTGGGAGCGATGAAATATGAACTGAAATGTAGAACTTGAGAGCGGAGAAATAATAATACCGGTGGAGAGTGGTAAAGTGTAGAAAGGACACCGGCCCTTTAAGGGAAGCTGTACTCTGCTGGAAGCTGAGCTGGAAGCAGGTAATGTTGTAGAAACAGATGAATCCACAATGGATTGGAGAGTCAGGCTACACCGCAGGTGGAATGCTGGTGCGGGTCTCTATGGTGGAAGTCTTGAGACAGGAGCTGGAACCTGAAAGACAATCACAGGAGAGAGACAAACAGGAACTAGGTTTGACAACCAAAGCACTGACGCCTTCCTTGCTCAGGCACAGTGTATTTATACCTGCAGCAAGGAAGGGATTGGCTAGGCAATTATGCAGATTAACAATACTGACAACAGATTGGAGGAAATGATCAGCTGACAGAATCCAAGATGGCTGCGCCCATGCAGACACTTGGAGGGAAGTTTGGTTTGTAATCCATGTGGTAATGAAAACAGTAATGGCGGCGCCGGCCACTGGAGACAGGAGACGCCAGGCTGACAAGTGCACATCCAACCACGCGGACACAGCGGAGGCCGCGGCTGACGTAATCGCCACTCAGACACTCTGCATGCAGAAGCTCAGGGACGGCGGCGGAGGCCGCGGGAGACGCCATGCCAGGTGTAATATGGCGTTTACTGTGACAGCGTCTCAGAGTGACAGGAGAGGATACAGGAATGTAAACATTAGGATAACAGATGGGATCCGGTCCTGGAGCGCTGAGCCAGCCTTAGGAGGCATCTGATGGGTAAGAAATGGCGTCCAGATACCCGGATCGTGACACAGGGGTGTGGTTAATCAGTTACGGCGTGTTATGGTAGTGTCAGGGGTGTGGCTAATCAGTTATGGCAAGTTATGGTAGTGTCAGGGGTGTGGCTAATCATTTACGGCGTGTTATGGTAGTGTCAGGGGTGTGGCTAATCACAGTTACGGCGTGTTATGGTAGTGTCAGGGGTGTTGCTAATCAGTGACGGCGTGTTATGGTAGTGTCAGGGGTGTGGCTAATCAGTTACGGCGTGTTATGGTAGTGTCAGGGGTGTGGTTAATCAGTTACGGCGTGTTATGGTAGTGTCAGGGGTGTGGCTAATCAGTTACGGCGTGTTATGGTAGTGTCAGGGGTGTGGTTAATCAGTTACGGCGTGTTATGGTAGTGTCAGGGGTGTGGCTAATCAGTTATGGCGTGATTTGGTAGTGTCAGGGGTGTGGCTAATCAGTTACGGCGTGTTATGGTAGTGTCAGGGGTGTGGCTAATCAGTTACGGCGTATTATGGTAGTGTCAGGGGTGTGGTTATCAGTTATGGCAAGTTATGGTAGTGTCAGGGGTGTGGCTAATCAGTTACGGCGTGTTATGGTAGTGTCAGGGGTGTGGTTAATCAGTTACGGCGTGTTATGGTAGTGTCAGGGGTGTGGCTAATCAGTTACGGCATGTTATGGTAGTGTCAGTGGTGTGGTTAATCAGAGACGGCGTGTTATGGTAGTGTCGGGTTTGGCTAATCAGGGACGGCGTGTTATGGTAGTGTCAGGGGTGTGGCTAATCAGTTACAGCGTGTTATAGTAGTGTCAGGGGTGTGGCTAATCACAGTTTCGGCGTGTTATGGTAGTGTCAGGGGTATGGCTAATCAGTTACGGCGTGTTATGGTAGTGTCAGGGGTGTGGCTAATCAGTTACGGCGTGTTATGGTAGTGTCAGGGGTGTGGCTAATCACAGTTACGGCGTGTTATGGTAGTGTCAGGGGTGTGGCTAATCAGTTACGGCGTGTTATGGTAGTGTCAGGGGTGTGGCTAATCAGTTACGTGGTGTTATGGTAGTGTCAGGGGTGTGGCTAATCAGTAACGGCGTGTTATGGTAGTGTCAGGGGTGTGGCTAATCAGTTACGGCGTGTTATGGTAGTGTCAGGGGTGTGGCTAATCAGTTACGGCATGTTATGGTAGTGTCAGGGGTGTGGCTAATCAGTTTCGGCGTGTTATGGTAGTGTCAGGGGTGTGGCTAATCAGTTACGGCGTGTTATGGTAGTGTCACGGGCATGTTACATACATAGACACTTATTCCGGTGGTTTGCAGACAATTGCGATGGTGGGGGGAGTGCGCATGTGCCAGAGCTGCAGTGCACACATGATGCGATTCTGCTGCCATAATGGTCACAGTGTCAGGGAGGCCGCAGCTTTATTGACAGGCGATTTCACAAAACGAGTTTTGTCGGCCCCATTTTCTGGGTGTTCCAAGGCCAGTGTCTTCCAGCGTAGATTTACTGGCCTCAGCTGCGGAGTTCAGGCAGCCATTCTGAATAAGCTTCGGCTTCTGTTCAATGGTGATCCGATGGCGATCCAATACTGCGTCTATGCTGGAAGCAGGACTCGGATCTGTGATGCCGGCAGGGGGGCCCTTTGTCCTGCTGCATTGGCATAGCTTGGCACAGGAAATGTTAGGGGGACACACGTTAGTATGAGACCGCACTAGTGGAAGGTGGGCGTATTGGTGCCCTGTGGGAGAGAAATGGCAGAGACGGGATGGCAGATGAATCACGCTGGAGTGCCAGCTCATGTGCCCAGATTTGCAGTGTGTATGAATAAAGCTGCCTCACGTTACTTTATCTGGTTGTACACCGCTACCCTTACTGCATCTGCCATAACCCACATGTACTATTATATTACTGCGCTGTAAATATTTATACACAGCTCTCTCCTTTCCCCTGATAACACTTTCATTGCTAATTAACCAATATGACCCAATTTCATATTCTTCAGTTAATTAGTAACGTTAATGGCAGATACAGTAAAGTGTTTGTGATTTGCCCAATCTTTATTTAAAGGGGAATTGCTGTAATTAACTTTACCTGCTGCTGTGTGATCACCACAATATGGGCCCTCATTCCGAGTTGTTCGCTCGGTAAAAATCTTCGCATCGCAGCGATTTTCCGCTTAATGCGCATGCGCAATGTCCGCACTGCGACTGCGCCAAGTAAATTTGCTATGCACTTAGTAATTTTACTCACGGCTTTTTCATCGGTATGGCGATCGTAATGTGATTGACAGGAAATGGGTGTTACTGGGCGGAAACAGGCCGTTTTATGGGCGTGTGGGAAAAACCGCTACCGTTTCCGGAAAAAACGCAGGAGTGGCCGGAGAAACGGAGGAGTGTCTGGGCGAACGCTGGGTGTGTTTGTGACGTCAAACCAGGAACGACAAGCACTGAACTGATCGCAGATGCCGAGTAAGTCTGAAGCTACTCAGAAACTGCTACGAGGTGTGTAATCGCAATATTGCGATTACTTCGTTCGCAATTTTAAGATGCTAAGATTCACTCCCAGTAGGCGGCGGCTTAGCGTGAGCAACTCTGCTAAAATCGCCTTGCGAGCGAACAACTCGGAATGACCTCCATGGTGATAATAATAATATAATCACTAATGTAAGAAGGACGCCGTCAGTTTATCCACCAGTGGTATAAAGACCACGGCATGACCTGGTGCCTCCGCCGGATGTATGAGCTGGTGCATGTGCACTATGCAGGCTCCAGTCCCACCACATCCTTAGAGGTGTACAGCAGGTCTACTCTGAACCATACTTACCTTCTCTCCAGGAAGCTGCAGGAGACTTCTGATTTTTCCGGTAGTCCCCCACACCCCTATAGGAGTGGGCACCTCACCCGCATCCTGCCCACTTCCTAGTGAAGAGACAATTGCCGGAATTGTGTCATATTGCCTCTCAACACCTGGGCCGTAACTAGGGGGGTCAATCCGAGTTGTTCGCTAGCAGATTTTAGCAGAATTGCACACGCTAAGCCGCCGCCCTCTGGGAGTGTATCTTAGCTTAGCAGAATTGCGAACGAAAGATTAGCAGAATTGCTAATAGAAAATTCTTAGCAGTTTCTGAGTAGCTCCAGACCTACTCACAGATTGCGATCAGCTCAGACCGTTTTGTTCCTGGTTTGACGTCACAAACACGCCCTGCGTTCGGCCAGCCACTCCTCCGTTCCTCCAGACACTCCCGCGTTTTATCCTGGCACGCCTGCGTTTTTCCGCACACTCTCAGAAAACGGTCAGTTTCCGCCCAGAAACACCCACTTCCTGTCAATCACACTCTGATCACTTCACCTATGAAAATTCTTCGTTCGGACGTGAGTAAATCTACTAAGTTTTGAGCCAAAATACTTAGCGCATTCGCATTTTCGCCTTAATCGCTCCATGGCGAAAATCGGCAATGAGCGAACAACTCGGAATGACCCCCTAGGTGCGTGCCAGTACTGCCTTGCACATAGCACAACTGCACTGTGGGTGCACCACCTGGCAGCACCACGTGCACAGCCGCTGCCCGCTCTCTCTCACTGCTTCCCGCCGCCCACCTCCAGCCTCCCGCTACTGCCAGAAACAAGAGAGATGGGCAGCTATTTAAGCTCCGCCCCTCCTGAATTTGGCTCTGCCCCTTCAAAGTGCCACATATCTCGGGGTGTGCGCTTGTGCTGTGTCTTAGCACTTGGCAGCTGCTGTAACCTCCGACTTCCACAGTCCCTCCACTGGCTGCTGCATCTTATAACTATAGCCCATTGCCTGGTCCTCTTCCTGGAAACACTTGTAAGTGATCTTAGTCCAAAAATAGTTATATCTGCAGTAATGTGTAAAAAGGAGAAATCTGCTGCAGTAATGTGTAAAAAGGGGGAATCTACTGCAGTAAGTCCGGTGGAGGCCGCACAGACTAGTAAGAGGAAGAGACTGGTGGAGGCCGCAGAGAATAACACTTTCCAGTAAGAGGAAGAGACCAGTGGAGGCAGCAGAGAGTAACACTGTCCAGTAAGAGGAAGGGACCGGTGGAGGCAGCAGAGAGTAACACTGTCCAGTAAGAGGAAGGGACCGGTGGAGGCAGCAGAGAGTAACACTGTCAGGTAAGAGGAAGAGACCGGTGGAGGCAGCAGAGAGTAACACTGTCCAGTAAGAGGAAGGGACCGGTGGAGGCAGCAGAGAGTAACACTGTCCAGTAAGAGGAAGAGACCAGTGGAGGTCGCAGAGAGTAACACTGTCCAGTAAGAGGAAGAGACCAGTGGAGGCAGCAGAGAGTAACACTGTCCAGTAAGAGGAAGAGACCAGTGGATGCAGCAGAGAATAACACTGTCCAGTAGAGGAAGAGACCAGTGGAGGCAGCAGAGAGTAACACTGTCAAGTAAGAGGAAGAGACCGGTGGAGGCAGTAGAGAGTAACACTGTCCAGTAAGAGGAAGAGACCAGTGGAGGCCGCAGAGAGTAACACTGTCCAGTAAGAGGAAGAGACCAGTGGAGGCAGCAGAGAGTAACACTGTCCAGTAAGAGGAAGGGACCGGTGGAGGCAGCAGAGAGTAACACTGTCCAGTAAGAGGAAGAGACCAGTGGAGGCCGCAGAGAGTAACACTGTCCAGTAAGAGGAAGAGACCAGTGGAGGCAGCAGAGAGTAACACTGTCCAGTAAGAGGAAGGGACCGGTGGAGGCAGCAGAGAGTAACACTGTCCAGTAGAGGAAGAGACCGGTGGAGGCAGCAGAGAATAACACTGTCCAGTAAGAGGAAGAGACCGGTGGAGGCAGCAGAGAGTAACACTGTCCAGTAAGAGGAAGAGAGTGACCAGTGGATTCAGCAGAGAATAACACTGTCCAGTAAGAGGTAGAGACCGGTGGAGGCTGCAGAGAGTAACACTGTCCAGTAAGAGGAAGAGACCAGTGGAGGCAGCAGAGAGTAACACTGTCCAGTAAGAGGAAGAGACCAGTGGAGGCAGCAGAGAGTAACACTGTCCAGTAAGAGGAAGAGACCGGTGGAGGCAGCAGAGAGTAACACTGTCCAGTAAGAGGAAGGGACCGGTGGAGGCAGCAGAGAGTAACACAGTCCAGTAAGAGGAAGAGACCGGTGGAGGCAGCAGAGAGTAACACTGTCCAGTAAGAGGAAGGGACCGGTGGAGGCAGCAGAGAGTAACACTGTCCAGTAAGAGGAAGAGACCGGTGGAGGCAGCAGAGAGTAACACTGACCAGTAAGAGGAAGAGACCGCTGGAGGCATCTGCGGCCCGTGCTCAGTCCCCTTTTCCATCAGCAGTCACCAACCCGGCAACGCTGCTAGTGACGCGGCAGGGGCGGCGCTGGGAGATCACATGATCTCCCAGCGACGCCCTTCCATACAGTGTAAACGGGAGCCGTGTCACATCGACGCGGCTCCCGTTTACACTGCAACCCTACCCGGATCATTCCCGTGTCCTACCCAGGTATTTACCTGGGTAGGATTCACGGGTTACTTGATCCAGGTTTATGCGTGGGGACCCTTTTCCACTTGCAAAAAACACGGGTAAATGTGCACCCCCGTGCATTCACCCGTGTTTTTTGAGCTAGTGGAAAAGGGGTATTATACTGTCCAGTAAGAGGAAGAGACCAGTGGAGGCAGCAGAGAATAACACTGTTCAGTAAGAGGTAGAGACCGGTGGAGGCCGCAGAGAGTAACACTGTCCAGTAAGAGGAAGGGACCGGTGGAGGCAGCAGAGAGTAACACTGTCCAGTAAGAGGAAGGGACCGGTGGAGGCAGCAGAGAGTAACAGTGTCCAGTAAGAGGAAGAGACCAGTGGAGGCCGCAGAGAGTAACACTGTCCAGTAAGAGAAAGAGACCAGTGGAGGCAGCAGAGAGTAACACTGTCCAGTAAGAGGAAGAGACCGGTGGAGGCAGCAGAGAGTAACACTGTCAAGTAAGAGGAAGAGACCAACGGATGCAGCAGAGAATAACACTGTTCAGTAAGAGGTAGAGACCGGTGGGGGCCGCAGAGAGTAACACTGTCCAGTAAGAGGAAGAGACCAGTAGAGGCAGCAGAGAGTAACACTGTCCAGTAAGAGGAAGAGACCGGTGGAGGCAGCAGAGAGTAACACTGTCCAGTAAGAGGAAGGGACCGGTGGAGGCAGCAGAGAGTAACGCTGTCCAGTACGAGGAAGAGACCGGTGGAGGCAGCAGACAGTAACACTGTCCAGTAAGAGGAAGGGACCGGTGGAGGCAGCAGAGAGTAACACTGTCCAGTAAGAGGTAGAGACCGGTGGAGGCCGCAGAGAGTAACACTGTCCAGTAAGAGGAAGAGACCAGTGGAGGCAGCAGAGAGTAACACTGTTCAGTAAGAGGTAGAGACCGGTGGAGGCCGCAGAGAGTAACACTGTCCAGTAAGAGGAAGGGACCAGTGGAGGCAGCAGAGAGTAACACTGTCCAGTAAGAGGAAGGGACCGGTGGAGGCAGCAGAGAGTAACACTGTCCAGTAAGAGGAAGAGACCAGTGGAGGCCGCAGAGAGTAACACTGTCCAGTAAGAGGAAGAGACCAGTGGAGGCAGTAGAGAGTAACACTGTCCAGTAAGAGGAAGAGACCAGTGGATGCAGCAGAGAATAACACTGTCCAGTAAGAGGTAGAGACCGGTGGAGGCCGCATAGAGTAACACTGTCCAGTAAGAGGAAGAGACCGGTGGAGGCAGCAGAGAGTAACACTGTCCAGTAAGAGGAAGGGACCAGTGGAGGCAGCAGAGAGTAACACTGTCCAGTAAGAGGGAGAGACCGGTGGAGGCAGCAGAGAGTAACACTGTCCAGTAAGAGGAAGGGACCAGTGGAGGCAGCAGAGAGTAACACTGTCCAGTAAGAGGAAGAGACCGGTGGAGGCAGCAGAGAGAACACTGACCAGTAAGAGGAAGAGACCGCTGGAGGCAGCTGCGGCCCGTGCTCAGCCCCCTTTCCCATCAGCAGTCACCAACCCGGCAACGCTGCTAGTGACGCGGCAGGGGCGGCGCTGGGAGATCACATGATCTCCCAGCGACGCCCTTCCCTACAGTGTAAACGGGAGCCGTGTCACATCAGTGGGGAAATGTCTGGGACAGGTACAGTGGGGAAGTATCTAGGACAGGCACAGTGGGGAAGTGTCTGGGACAGGCAGAGTGGGGCACTATCTGGGACAGGCAGAGTGTGGAAGTATCTAGGACAGGCAGAGTGGGGCAGTATCTGGGACAGGCAGAGTGTGGAAGTATCTAGGACAGGCAGAGTGTGGAAGTATCTAGGACAGGCAGAGTGGGGCAGTATCTAGGACTGGCAGAGTGGGTAAGTAATTATGACAGGCAGAGTGGGGAAGTGTCTGGGACATGCAGAGTGTGGAAGTATCTAGGACTGGCAGAGTGGGGAAGTATCTGGGACAGACAGAGTGGGTAAGTAATTATGACAGGCAGAGTGGGGAAGTGTCTGGGACAGGCAGAGGGTGGAAGTACCTGGGACAGGCAGAGTGGGGAAGTATCTGGGACAGGCAGAGTGGGGAAGTAACTAGGACAGGCAGAGTGGGGAAGTAACTGGGACAGGCAGAGTGGGGAAGTAACTGGGACAGGCAGAGTGGGGAAGTAACTGGGACAGGCAGAGCGGGGAAGTATCTGGGACAGGCAGAGTGGGTAAGTACTGTATCTGGGACAGGCAGAGTGGGTAAGTAACTGGGACTGGCAGAGTGGGGAAGTATCTGGGACAGGCAGAGTGGTGAAGTATCTAGGACAGGCAGAGTGGGGAAGTGTCTGGGACAGGCAGAGTGGGGAAGTATCTGGGACAGGCAGAGTGGGGAAGTACAGTATCTGGGACAGACAAAGTGGGGAAGTTCAGTATCTGGGACAGGCAGAGTGGGGCAGTATCTGGGACAGGCAGAGTGGGGAAGTGTCTGGGACAGGCAGAGTGGGGAAGTATCTGGGACAGGCAGAGTGGGGAAGTGTCTGAGGCAGGCAGAGTGGGGAAGTGTCTGAGACAGGCAGAGTGGGGAAGTAACTGGGACAGGCAGAGTGGGGAAGTATCTGGAACAGGCAGAGTGGGGAAGTGTCTGGGACAGGCAGAGTGGGGAAGTATCTGGGACAGGCAGAGTGGGGAAGTATCTGGGACAGGCAGAGTGGGGAAGTATCTGGGACAGGCAGAGTGGGGAAGTATCTGGGACAGGCAGAGTGGGTAAATAACTGGGACAGGCAGAGTGTGGAAGTATCTGGGACAGGCAGAGTGGGGAAGTACAGTATCTGGGACAGACAGAGTGGGGAAGTATCTAGGACAGGCAGAGTGGGGAAGTGTCTGGGACAGGCAGAGTGGGGCAGTATCTAGAACAGGTAGAGTGGGGAAATATCTGGGACAGGCAGAGTGGGGAAGTTCAGTATCTGGGACAGGCAGAGTGGGGAAGTTTCTGGGACAGGCAGAGTGGGGCAGTATCTAGAACAGGCAGAGTGGGGAGTATCTGGGACAGGCAGAGTGGGGCAGTATCTAGAACAGGCAGAGTGGGGAAGTATCTGGGACAGGCAGAGTGGGGTAGTATCTGGGACAGGCAGAGTGGGGAAGTACAGTATCTGGGACAGACAAAGCGGGGAAGTTCAGTATCTGGGACAGGCAGAGTGGGGCAGTATCTGGGACAGGCAGAGTGGGGAAGTGTCTGGGACAGGCAGAGTGGGGAAGTATCTAGGACAGGCAGAGTGGGGAGGTAACTAGGACAGGCAGAGTGGGGAAGTAATTGGGACAGGCAGAGTGGGGAAGTGTCTGGGACAGGCAGAGTTGGAAAGTACAGTATCTGGGACAGGCAAAGTGGGTAAATAACTGTGACAGGCAGAGTGGGGAAGTATCTGGGACAGGCACAGTGGGGAAGTACAGTATCTGGGACAGACAGAGTGGGGCAGTATCTGGGACAGGCAGAGTGGGGAAGTATCTGGGACAGACAGAGTGGAGCAGTATCTAGAACAGGCAGAGTGGGGCAGTATCTAGAACAGGCAGAGTGGGGAAATATCTGGGACAGGCAGAGTGGGGAAGGTCAGTATCTGGGACAGGCAGAGTGGGTAAGTTTCTGGGACAGGCAGAGTGAGGCAGTATCTAGGACAGGCAGAGTGGGGAAGTAACTGGGACAGGCAGAGTGTGGAAGTTCAGTTTCTGGGACAGGCAGAGTGGGGCAGTATCTGGGACAGGCAGAGTGGGGCAGTATCTAAGACAGGCAGAGTAGGACAGTATCTGGGACAGGCAGAGTGGGGAAGTATTTGGGACAGGCAGAGTGGGGAAGTGTCTGGGACAGGCACAGTGGGGAAGTGTCTGGGACAGGCACAGTGGGGAAGTATCTAGGACAGGCACAGTGGGGAAGTATCTGGGACAGACACAGTGGGGAAGTACAGTATCTGGGACAGACAGAGTGGGGCAGTATCTGGGACAGGCAGAGTGGGGAAGTATCTGGGACAGACAGAGTGGAGCAGTATCTAGTACAGGCAGAGTGGGGCAGTATCTAGAACAGGCAGAGTGGGGAAGGTCAGTATCTGGGACAGGCAGAGTGGGTAAGTTTCTGGGACAGGCAGAGTGAGGCAGTATCTAGGACAGGCAGAGTGGGGAAGTAACTGGGACAGGCAGAGTGTGGAAGTTCAGTTTCTGGGACAGGCAGAGTGGGGCAGTATCTGGGACAGGCAGAGTGGGGCAGTATCTAAGACAGGCAGAGTAGGACAGTATCTGGGACAGGCAGAGTGGGGAAGTATTTGGGACAGGCAGAGTGGGGAAGTGTCTGGGACAGGCACAGTGGGGAAGTGTCTGGGACAGGCACAGTGGGGAAGTATCTAGG
Source organism: Pseudophryne corroboree (assembly GCF_028390025.1). Classification (NCBI taxonomy): domain Eukaryota; kingdom Metazoa; phylum Chordata; class Amphibia; order Anura; family Myobatrachidae; genus Pseudophryne; species Pseudophryne corroboree. The sequence goes on from NC_086453.1 coordinate 3,317,331, forward strand.
ACAGGCACAGTGGGGAAGTATCTGGGACAGACAGAGTGGGGCAGTATCTGGGACAGGCAGAGTGTGGAAGTATCTAGGACAGGCAGAGTGGGGAAGGTCAGTATCTGGGACAGGCAGAGTGGGTAAGTTTCTGGGACAGGTAGAGTGAGGCATTATCTAGGACAGGCAGAGTGGGGAAGTAACTGGGACAGGCAGAGTGTGGAAGTTCAGTTTCTGGGACTGGCAGAGTGGGGCAGTATCTGGGACAGGCAGAGTGGGGCAGTATCTAAGACAGGCAGAGTAGGACAGTATCTGGGACAGGCAGAGTGGGGAAGTATTTGGGACAGGCAGAGTGGGGAAGTGTCTGGGACAGGCACAGTGGGGAAGTGTCTGGGACAGGCACAGTGGGGAAGTATCTAGGACAGGCACAGTGGGGAAGTATCTGGGACAGACAGAGTGGGGCAGTATCTGGGACAGGCAGAGTGTGGAAGTATCTAGGACAGGCAGAGTGGGGAAGGTCAGTATCTGGGACAGGCAGAGTGGGTAAGTTTCTGGGACAGGTAGAGTGAGGCATTATCTAGGACAGGCAGAGTGGGGAAGTAACTGGGACAGGCAGAGTGTGGAAGTTCAGTTTCTGGGACAGGCAGAGTGGGTCAGTATCTGGGACAGGCAGAGTGGGACAGTATCTGGGACAGGCAGAGTGGGGAAGTATTTGGGACAGGCAGAGTGGGGAAGTGTCTGGGACAGGCACAGTAGGGAAGTGTCTGGGACAGGCAGAGTGGGGAAGTATCTGGGACAGGCAGTGTGAGGAAGTTTCTGGGACAGGCAGAGTGAGGAAGTATCTGGGACAGGCAGAGTGGGGAAGTATCTGGGACAGGCAGAGTGGGGAAGTATCTGGGACAGGCAGTGTGAGGAAGTATCTAGGACAGGCAGAGTGAGGAAGTATCTGGGACAGGCAGAGTGGGGAAGTATCTGGGACAGACAGAGTGGGGAAGTATCTGGGACAGGCAGCGTGAGGAAGTATCTAGGACATGCAGAGTGGGGTAGTATCTAGGACAGGCAGAGTGAGGAAGTATCTGGGACAGGCAGAGTGGGGAAGTATCTGGGACAGACAGAGTGGGGAAGTATCTAGGACAGGCACAGTGGGGAAGTGTCTGGGATAGGCAGAATGGGGCAGTATCTGGGACAGGCACAGCGGGGAAGTGTCTGGGACAGGCAGAGTGGGGCAGTATCTGGGACAGGCACAGTGGGGAAGTGTCTGGGACAGGCAGAGTAGGGAAGTATCTGGGACAGGCAGAGTGGGGCAGTATCTAGGACAGGCAGAGTGGGGAAGTATCTGGGACAGGCAGAGTGGGGCAGTATCTGGGACAGGCAGAGTGGGAAAGTATCTGGGACAGGCAGAGTGGGGAAGTATCTGGGACAGACAGAGTGGGGAAGTATCTGGGACAGGCAGAGTGGGAAAGTGTATAGGACAGGCAGAGTGGGGCAGTATCTAGGACAGGCACAGTGAGGAAGTATCTGGGACAGGCAGAGTGGGGAAGTATCTGGTACAGACAGAATGGGGAAGTATCTAGGACAGGCACAGTGGGGAAGTGTCTGGGACAGGCAGAGTGGGGCAGTTTCTGGGACAGGCACAGTGGGGAAGTGTCTGGGACAGGCAGAGTGGGGCAGTATCTGGGACAGGCACAGTGGGGAAGTGTCTGGGACAGGCAGAGTGGGGAAGTATCTGGGACAGGCAGAGTGTGGAAGTATCTGGGACAGGCAGAGTGGGGAAGTATCTAGGACAGGCACAGTGGGGAAGTGTCTGGGACAGGCAGAGTGGGGCAGTATCTGGGACAGGCACAGTGGGGAAGTGTCTGGGACAGGCAGAGTGGGGAAGTATCTGGGACAGGCAGAGTGGGGAAGTATCTGGGACAGGCAGAGTGGGAAAGTATCTGGGACAGGCACAGTGGGAAGTGTCTGGGACAGGCAGAGTGGGGCAGTATCTGGGACAGGCACAGTGGGGAAGTGTCTGGGACAGGCAGAGTGGGGAAGTATCTGGGACAGGCAGAGTGGGCAGTATCTAGGACAGGCAGAGTTGGGCAGTATCTGGGACAGGCAGAGTGGGGAAGTATCTGGGACAGGCAGAGTGGGGCAATATCTGGGACAGGCAGAGTGGGAAGTATCTGGGACAGGCAGAGTGGGGAAGTATCTGGGACAGGCAGAGTGGGGCAGTATCTAGGACAGGCAGAGTGGGGAAGTATCTGGGACAGGCAGAGTGGGGCAGTATCTGGGACAGGCAGAGTGGGGAAGTATCTGGGACAGGCAGAGTGGGGAAGTATCTGGGACAGGCAGAGTGGGGAAGTATCTGGGACAGGCAGTGTGAGGAAGTTTCTGGGACAGGCAGAGTGAGGAAGTATCTGGGACAGGCAGAGTGGGGAAGTATCTGGGAC